>NC_048895.1:45528601-45757671 GCF_011077185.1 Oxyura jamaicensis | reverse complement strand
AAAAAAAAAAAAAAAAACAAAAAAAAAAAAAAAAAAAAAAAAAAAAAAAAAAAAAAAAAAAAAAAACACAAAACCACTCATAGAATGCAAACATTTCTATTGGACATTTTCTTCTACTTTCCATATTCCTATGCACACAATAATCTATTCTGAGGGCTCAACACCAATCAGATTAGAAGTATGGACATCAATTCCCAGTAATATACAGAATTACAGGAAAATACATCTCAAACATCAGAAGAACAATTTTAAAAACAGTGTATGAGGGGGCTTGTACTTAAGGTCCTAGCATCCTAAGACTCTTATTTAATCTATCTTATTTTCAGATCTGGAAAGCGTTCTTATCAACTCTCTCTTAATCCAAAGGAAGTTCTCCATGTAATGTTGCAAAGTTCTAAATTTGCAGTCCATTGTTGTTTGCTTTTTAAATTTTTCTTCTTCCCTTCTAACGCCGGTGTGGGGCCGCGCCCCCACCCAGCACAACTTAACCCAAAACAGTATAATTAAAAAAAAAAAAAAGTGTATTCCAGGTCTAATGATTTTTCAGATCACTCATAAATTCTGAGAGCAGCAACAAGTTTTCACGCTTTATCCAAAAAAAAAAAAAAAAGACATATATCCAACAAAATTAGGGCAGTCTGAAATACAGCAATGATTATCTGAACCTTTCAAAACCAGTAATATATTGAGTAGAACTACAAAAAATTCTTGTTCGCATCTAAATTTGTGAATTCACTTATAAAAAGCATCACTGATCTTTACATCTGCAGAAAGTTATAAATTCTCAGTGAAACATCTTCTGTGATGAGATAAAGGAAGATGAATCAAAAGCCTTACCACTGCTTCTGGATCATTCCCTCAGATGTCACATTCACAAGAAAGCATCCCTATACTTATTACAGCAAGCATAGCGTAGTATGACAATAACATAAATTTAATTTGAGACATTAAAACAGTACTGTAAAGACAACAAGACAAATTTGTGGAGATTATATTCTTACCTAAAGATGGCAGATGCTTTAGCAAGCTTTTTAAAGAAGGTATAACCCTGTAGAAGCCTGAGACAAAAATACTTCTATGACAGTCATCCAACCTGCTTTGATTCTTTTGTAAATCCTACTGCTTAGTGGAGCAGGAGAATTGTACATATTTGGATAATTTATACCAAGTGATAATAAAGTGCTGTAATAACATTCTGGCCTTCAAATGATTAAAAGAAAAGTGTCAGTTTAAATTACTTTAAATCATGAGCCTCCAAAACTTTTCTTTTTGATGTGCAGGCAGTGCAAGAAAACAGCTAGAGGCTCTAGGCAGCAACTGTCCCATCACTGCTTTCCTCTAATCCACTCATTGCATTCCCTCAGTCCATGAAATCTGAGCTTGCACACCTTTAATTTTAATCCCACACCTTCTTTTGAAATGAAACCTCCTATTAACCAGTTTTGTTGTTTCAAAATATTTTCCTCAGTATTTAGTAAAGGAAGAATGTGTTTTGTCAACCACTGGGAAAACAAAGACACACATAAGCAGGCTGCACATGTCACCCAAGATCATATGCAAAAACACACCAGTTACCTCCAAAGCTCACATTTTGCATTTACATTCATCATTTTTTTTGTATCAGTGTAGAAACAACAATACACTGTTAATGTGCACTACAGTATCCATCACACCAGGCCTCCTTGTTAACTTTATTCCCACCTGTTTCCTGCTCAGACTTTGGCAATTCCCTATATACAGTATTAAATGAACATGTTTTTCACAAAGTTTGAATGCTGTGGCTATATTCTGCTGTCATACTAGTTTTTAAGTTTGTGGTGTGGTTTTTTTTTTGTTGTTGTTGTTGGTTGGTTGGTTTTTTTAATCATCTCTCTTCTCCCTCTCCACCACAGACTTCCTACAGCCACTGTCAGGGTGAAAAATTTTTAATGACATATTGTTTTTTGGACTTTCCATGGTCAAATTCCCACTTTCTGAAATTCAAACATTCACCTAATCTCTTTGCCTCCTCATTTTGCATCTTCCACCTGGGCTCCTCCTTCATCTTCACCTTACGGTTTTCCACTACTGGGGACTGAGATACTGAACTTTCAGTTGTGTTTAGTCTACATACACATCAAGAATAGCTTGTGCCCTCTGTAAACAGTAAGTTCCTATTTGAAGTGTCATTTATCTAAATACTGTCCAAATTATTTCCTTTTAGATTTTAAATTCCTACTAATGCTCTTTTGAAGACACAGAGTAGAAAGTAAAAGCAAACCAAACTGCTTAATCACATTAATTTAACAACAGCACAATGTTCACATACCAAATTCTGTTTTTGAAGAAGCAAAAGACCCGTGAAAGAAGTCTAACCTATTGTTTTATGTAAAAGTAAAAAAAAGGAGGGGATTTCTAATTTCATGTATCTTGCATTTTCTGCCAATCTCTAATGGCAGGGTCTAAAAGGCTTAAATGCAAATCATTCCTTAACTATCTTTTTAAAAATTATTTATTTATTTAAGTTAGTGAAAATAAAGCTGAAATGTCCATTTTTGCTATTACAATATGTGGTTTAATTCTTTATTTTTTATAGATTTGAAGTTATACAATAGAGGTGATCAAAAAAAACAGCTCAATTGCCCAGTAACCGACACAGAAACATGGAACATGAAAGAATTTCTCTCTTATCTGAAGCAAGATCACACAAGCACTTTTAAGTGTATCCCTCTTCAGATACTATTTGAAAGCTATTTTGAAAAATCCATAGTAGTAGGCCTTCCAGTCTGTATTGATCTTATGTCCATGTATTTCGTACTATTTAATCTGCATCTCCCTGATCAAAATCCTGCATTTTCTCCTGTAATATTGTGACTTCCTATGGAGAACTATTTTTCTCTTTCACCCTCTTCACTTCATCTTCTCTTTTCTAGACCAATTAAAGCTTACTATGTCTTCTAAACCTCTTACAATTTCTGCTGCTTTCCTTTGGATTCTGACTCACCTATATCCTCACAGTTTGGCGTTACAGTGTAAGCATATGTGTTAGTTTAGCTAGAGCCTCACCAATGGTAAATAGAGTGGAAATGTTATTTCTCATTGCACCTCTAATATTTCTGCCAGTAAAACTTTCACCATACTTTGTTGACTTACTCATTCTGCTGCCCAGTAGGAATCTATCCCCATATCTGATTCTGTAGTACTTCTACCTAGCTATTTCTGGTTTTACATTTGCATGTACTGTATTTAGTACTATTTATCATACTTTGTTGAAGTTCATTACAAATCACTACTCCAGTTTTGAGATTTTCAAATGATAAAGATTCTCTCTTGCTTGGTAGCATCCACTGATTTCTGCGCATGTATTCTTTCTTCCATTAAAGACATAAAACATATCTAGGCCAAAATAAGATTTATATTGGCTGCCAGGCTCAAGAACAAGTGACTAATAATTTCTCTTTGAGTAACTTTATTCAGTTGGTAAAATAATCTCATTATAACAACTTAAGTGAGAGTTCCCTGTTTTACTTACGATAATGCTAACCCACCCAACAACATTAAAGTTGAGATAAAGTTCTGTAGGTCACCACAGCAGCTCTCAAAGCCAAGAGGAGAAAAGCCTGAAATGGTATAGGAGAAAGAGAGTAAAACAAGGCACAAGCAGCATTCAGTTTATTGTCATAAAATCCACTGCCACATAAAAGTCAGGAAAATGATGGACAGCTACTGCTGTTATCCTTCTGAATGCTTGAGGGATGAAAATTTGGGAGTGCCTCTCTGAAGGCACACCAAGAAAGCACACAATGGAATGGAGAGAAAAGGTATGGCACATTCCCAAGCACTGTCCCCATGCTGCAAAACAATTGCCTCACAGGGAAACTGCTTCTCTTGCTGCCCAGGACAGAAACACAACACACCCAGGCAGAGTTGCAGGTGAGCAGCTTTTTCTGTGGGGCAAAGAGGAAGAGGTAGGCTACCGAAACCCAGTATTGACTAGAAGGGAGGGTACTACATGTAACCCATACATAATTAGGGCCTGGGCAAAAAAAGATCAAGAGGAATGTCATCAAGTCCTACTGCCTGGATCACAACTAGCTCCATAAACATTCTTTGCCTGTTGTGTTCCTACTATGCACGATTGATACAACAATCTAATTTTTGGACAAATAAAACCTTTCTATAGTCATTCCTTCAGTCCTAAGCACTCACTTTATCTGTGAATTTTCTCTGGCTCCACTGTCTAAGCATTTTCTACGTAACATCTTGGGTTTTGTTTCACACAAGCTATAACTCACATCTCTCCATTTATGATCCTTCTCACAGCACTACATTTTTCCAGCTACTCTTCATAACTTAACTTCCATTTTCCACCATTCATGTCAAATGAATGTCCAATATTAATGTTATAAAACATTTAGAATATGTTAAATATTAAGAATATGTCAAATATTAAACCACCCACTCACACAAAATCATGTCTTTTTAAATAAATGAGTTATTCTAAAAGGGCTTTGATTAGTGAAATTATTTGTCTTATAGTAGTTTTTATTCGGGAAAAAAATGATTTCATGAATTCTATGAAGTAATATAAGCAAAAGGAAAAAAAATATAAAAACACCATAATAACAGAAGAAAAAAAAAAAAAAAAAAAAAGAGAGAGAATACAGTACCTGGTGCTTACCATAAAGACAATGAGATCATGCTGCTGACTTTAATTAAATCATTTTCAGCCTCCAAACAGTAAAATGACAAAAACCTGGTCCTGAGGGAACTGGCAGTAAGGGGAAATCCCTGGTGACTGGAAAAAGGGAAACATCTCTCCCATTTTTAAAAAAGGGTAAGAACGGAGACCTGGGGAACTACAGGCTGGTAAGCCCCACTTCTGTGCCTGGGAAGATCATGGAACAAATCCTCCTGGAAGCAATGTCAATGCACATGCAAGACACGGAGGTGATCTAGGACAGCCAGGATGGCTTCACCAAGAGCAAATCGTGTCTGGCCAATCTGATGGCCTTCTATGATGGAGTGACTGCATCAACTAATGGGGAAGACCGACCAATGTCATCTACCTGGACTTCTATAAGGCCTTGGAGACAGTCCCACATGACATCTCTACCACAAATTGGAGAGAGAGGGATGTGAAGGGTGAACTGTTTGGTGGATAAGGAATTGGCTGGATGGCTGCAGCCAAAGAGTTGTGTTCAATGGCTCTGTGTCCAGGTGGAGGTCAGTGGCAAGCAGGGTCTTTCAGGGGTCCATCTTGGGACCAGCATTCTTTCATATCTATCGATGACATAGACAGTGGGATCAAATGCAACCTCAGCAAATTTGCAGATGACACCAAGCTGAGTGGTGCAGTTGATACAACAGATGGAAGGGATGCCATCCAAAGGAACCTGGACAAGCTTGAGAAGTGGGCCCATGTGAACCTAAAGAGGTTCAACAAGTCTAAGCACAAGGTGCTGCACTTGGGTTGGGGCAATCCCAGACAAGAGTACAGACTGGGAGAAATCATTGAGACCAGCTCTGCAGAGAACGACTTGGGGATTCTGGTGGACAAAAAGTTCAACATGAGTCATCAGTGTGTGCTTACTGCCCCAAAAGCCAACTGCTTCCTGGGCTGCACCAAAAACCAGAGCACTGCATCCAGGTTTGGGGCCCCAAGCACAAAAAAGACAAGGACCTGTGACAGTGGGTCGAGGGGAGGGCCAGGAGGATCAGAGGGAAGGTGCACCTCTCCTATGACTAGACACTGAGAGCGTTGGGGTTATTCAGCCTGGAGAAGAGAAGGCTTTGGGGCGACCTCATAGTACTTAAAAGAGACTTATTAGAAAGATGGAGGGTGATTTTTTACATGGGTAGATAGTGATAAGGCAGGGAGGAAACTAAAAGAGGGGAGGTTTAGATTAGATGTCGAGAGGTAATTCTTCACTCAGAGAGTGGTGAGCCACTGGAACAGGTTGCCCATAGGCCAAATTAAATGGGACTTTGAGCAACCTGATCTAGTGGATGACATCCCTTCCCCGTGGCAGGAAGGTTGGAACTGGATGATCTTTAAGATCCCTTCCAACCCAAGACATTCAGTGATTCTATGAAAATCGTGGAATTACTTGCATTAAAACACAATTTTCTTTTCACACTGTTATAAAATGATGCTTTTAAAATTAAATTTTAAAAGTTATTTTGTATTTTATAAACATTAACATTTTGTGGGGAAAAATAATCAGAATCACATTACATTGGAAATTAATACTATACATGATAGCTTCAGACTGCACAATGTTTTTGACTTCAAATTCTGTCAAAAATTATCTAGAGGATAATCATTCTTGAATTCATAGGGTGAAACTTATAATACGGAAGTTGCATAGTGGAATTAGACCTCTATTCATTACAGTATCAATGCATGCATCCTCTTGCAAAGTTTAAGCAGAAGAGAAGATTTGTCAAAGGCTCTCTCTAGATGTGGCAATTATGAAAAAATACAAGTATGTATACAGTGTTTTGATCCTTCCTTTTATACTATTTTTGTTGTCAATATTTACCTCAATACCAGCCATTGCAGTCGTGCTTCAAAACACATTTTCTTGATTAGTGTTCTACAGGGAATACAGTCTCTAGAAATCAGAAGCAGCAGAGAACTAGGATAAAGCCTCTCCCTTCGTTTCCCTAAAAAGGACCCATTAGACACTCTTTTTCCTAGACATTGTATTGAGAAGAATGTTCTATAATCAAATTTGAAAGAGAAAGAGAGTGAAGAGACATCCTCCCAGAGAACCAGGAAATAATACCCACTGTCAAACGGGAGAGAGCTGAGGAGGTAGGAGAGAAACACTGAGTATTAATGAAATTCGCTGTGTAATTTATTTCTAAATAATAATTCCCTGATGTGTCAGAGTTGCACATAATTAAAACCACATTCTATTCATTCTGGCTTCTTACACAGCCAATAAAATACATAATGGGTAACTTGGTGCTAAATTTCATTTCAGAATAATTTAGGTATCTCTTAAGACAACTACTTGCTTGAGAGGTAATATGGTATTTCACAACAAATATTATACAAAATGTTGCCATTGTAATAAAAGACCGCATAATCTTTCAATTACAAGAGTCCCACTGTTTCTAAAACATTTGTGTACCTAATCCTAACAGAAATAAAATGTGTCTTAGTACTAAATTCTGTAACATCCAATCCAACAGAGTGTCTGGGGCAAAAACCCTGCCAGCTCCTCACAATTAGAAATTCAACTGAATTTTGCAAACAATACCAACATAGCCAGGAGAGGGCGAGCCCCAAGAGAAGTAATATTTTGAGGTACACAAGCCAGTACTTTGGTGATTTCCATATCAACAATGCGATGAGCAGTACTGGGATCAAGCACTACCCTGACATTCTGAAAAATATGATGCTTTTAAAGTATGTGCACATCTTTCAAAATCCAAAGTAGTAAACCCACAATTTCATACCTAAGGCCATACAATAAGACTTATAAAGCTGAAAAGAAAAAATAAAAAAGGTGAAGGGCTTCAGAGAGAGTACTAGTCTTCTGCTAGTCTTTTGTATCTACTGTGGACTCATTCTGACAACTAATTCATTATTTATCATAGATTCTGTCATAATTTCTATCATTTATTTATTTATTTTTGTAATTTTTTTTTCATTCAGCTCCATAGTAAGGTATCATGTTCCTGAAAAGCATGTCTCTTATAAGCTTTAAACAGCATTGTAAGTTGGGCCTGCCTGCCATGGTTTACGAACACTATACGCGGTATTTTACCTCTGATACTGCAAGTATAGTCAAATATACATCATGCCCGATGAATTAAACACACTTTTTTGAGTGGACATTTATTCTCTCCAAACAATTTAGAAATAATACTAAATAGTTTAAACAGACAGAACTCTGGCCTCAGTTCAAGAAAAGCAACAAGATATTAAAAAAAAAAAAAAAAATGAAAGAAAGAAAAAGAAAAAAAAAAAAAAAAAACCACACTCAACAGAGCTGCCTTTTCCAGACAAAGAGTCTTTTTTTCTTTCCTTTTGGCAGAGAGCTTTGGGCACTAAGCCAAGGAGCTACTTATCAGCTGTTTGACATCAGGGGAGGCCCACGTGCGTCAGCGGGCCCAGCAGGGACCCCGGCTCATGGCAAGGCACCAAGTGGTCCTTATCTTATCAGTCTGCAGGGTCTGGCACTTCATCCATTGCAGTGTGAAAAGAAAAGAGAGAATAAAAAGGGGAGGAAGGAAGGTGTGTGTCACTGGGAGGGAGGAGGCCAAAGGGGGACCCATGAACCAGGCTGCACTGTAGAATAGGGCTGGATTACACTTCGGCCTACCGTGCTACCTGCTGCTGCAGAAAAACACGGCAGCGATTTCTCCCACTTTCCCCATACACTTCGAGGGGAGAAGAACGACTTCTCATTTAGCTTCAGAGAAGACAAAACAATGCAAGACTGGGGGACAATGCTACCTTTCATACACAGCTGGCTGAGGGGGTTGCCAGAGAAATGGGGAATATGATACACTCATTAAAAAGCTTATCAAAGTAAGCACATCCTCCAGGAAAGTTCTGAACCTGTGCAGTTGCTTATTACTAACAAGATTTAAATGGCCTAGTTTATTCCTTCAAACACACAGCTTCAACAAGATTTATTACTTAGGCAAATTATTACTGGGGAGGTACTGTATCATAAGTTTTGTTTAAGTACAATCCCAAGCTTAAAAATTGATTGCACAAAGGAACCTTTGTTTTTAGTACTTAGAAAAACATTCACCCAGGAAGGCAATCAAGTAAAACATCTGCTTTCCAAGGTTTATTCCCACTGAAAAAATAATATAATTACTCAGAAAAATATGATTTGTATTACCCTGCCCTTCCTACACAATACGTATGAATCAGACTGCAAAAGAAAAACTCACCTCCTTCAGATTAATTTGCTTAAGTGAAGCACTATTCAGAGGTAGCTCTGAAGCTGCATCACAAGGTATAAATTACAAGGCAAAATGAGAAGCTGTTAAAGTATCTGTGAACATTAGTGGTTTTGTACCCCAGACCACTTTTTCTAATTATTTCCAGGTATTTCCCTTCAAAAACTTTTTGTCTTATACTGCAGTGAGCCAGACTGACATCAACACACAAAGCCAAACTACTCACCACTTGCACAGAAACTTTACTCATTAAGGATTCAGCAGAGCTTTGTGAACGCTCACACCTCCTTGTAAAAGGACCAGGACTGGACACTCTCATGGATTTGGTTCACTCCGATGAAGGTTCTAGGCTTTCACAGAGAACGTCATAAAAATTGTTATGTTTTGCTGCATACTGCCCTCCCATGCTTCAAGAGTTTCATTCTTCACGTTAAGTCAACTTTCTAAACCATAATAATACTGTGTAGCTTGTGGGACAATCATTCCTCTGAAGAAGCAATATGCTTTTATGGTCAAATGAACTAGCAGAAATGAAGAACTAAATGAAAACACTTCCTAAGCCTTTGTCAACATTGCCGGTAGGAGAATAAAATCTGCACTATGAGTTTAGTGTATTTTGGGAAAAATTTCTAGCACAAGCAGTACACTTTCCACTCCAAATATGACCTGACTATTTATTAGGTAAATACCAATAAGGTATTCATACATAAAATACAAAATATAAATTTATGATTGAAGATCCTGACATTTAAAACACTGCTACAGGATGAAATACTACATATCCACTATTTTGCTATGAAAATGTACAAAATTATTACAATGTGACTTTTTTTTTTTTTTACTGATTTTTATGATTCTGGATTTTTTTAATTATTTTTCTGTTTTCTTACTTCTTACTTAAAGTAGCTACCTGTTTGACAAAAAAAAAAAAAGTTATCAGGTTTAGTAGATGGGAAGAGAAAAATACAATCAGAAACCTGAAAAGAAACATCATCTTCCTACAACTAATCTGCAATCTAACCTTCACAGATGGATTTCTGCACTTGGATGAAGTGCATATGGACTGGGATAAGCTGATTTCTTTTATAAAAACAAAAATACAAAGCGACATCCGCCATCCAGCCTATCAATTTTTTGATAATACCTTTATCTCAACCTCTCTCAAGTCCTGCAGAATCAAGTTAGGCCTTAAGGAATGAACCCTTGCATACTTGTTCAGTTTTTCATTTAGACTGTATTTAAATACTAATTAATGAAAACGTCATGTCTACCAGAGATTTCATGTCACAACAGGCACATTCTTGCCCATCAAACTTCTGCTGTTTATATTGCGATGACTTACAAAGAAGGACCTCAATTTAATTTTCGGCTTCATATTTTACTTCCTGCCAGAAAGGAAGAAGTTGGTTAAAGAATCCTGCTGTTGTTGTTTTAAAGTATACTTTTGATTTGTATTCAGATTTTTAGGGGATTTTTTTTTTCTTTACTTTTTTTTTTTTGCAGGGTAAAGAGGAAAAAATTAGAGGGAAAAAAAAGGAAGAAAGCAAAGGATTTTTTCTAGAAAAAATAGAAAACAAATAGAATTAGGGTTATTTACAGGGAAGGGGTTCCTGTTCACACCCAGTCTAACGTTAATCAAGTAGTTCTCCTGTGAACAAAACTCCATAAACTGGTATAAAGCCTATTGTAAAAGCTTATTTGGTAGTAAAACAAAATAGAAAAATAAATTTAAAAAAATAGAGAAGTATTGTAATTGAGTTTATAAAACAACCAGATGCCTCACTTCTATCCCAGAATATGAAACAAAAACAGGTATAATGTTTGTTTTTGGAGAGCTCAGTTTGGGTCTTGAACTCTGGATCCGGTCTCACAATCCACTGGAAAGACAACACAGTCCTCCGGAGGAGGCTGCGCCAAACCTTTCTTGCTGTGGCCAGATTCCTTGTCAGCGGAAGAAATACACTTCTGCCAATCACAATGCTATCCCAGAGGAAAAAATCCGGATGACACATCGGCCTAAATGCCGGAAAATATTTTAAAAAATAGAAAGAAATCTGGACCTCTGGATAAGAGCATGACCTGCCAGAATGACACAGAATGGGAGTACTGCAGATGCAGCCACAGTACAGCTAGTGATCTTATTCAAACAAGGCCAGCATTTCAACATAAGTACTTGTAGCTGCAATCATTGAAGAATTACTACAAAATTTCACAAGGAGGTGGCAGGTCTGGATTAAAATCAGTGATTTTAAATTTAAAAAAAAAAAAAAAAAAATATTTTTGAGAAGTATCACTCACGCTGGTGGGGGAAAGATAAATTTTAGTTATTTTTTAAAGGATAAAAAATCAGTTTAATTGCTGATATTAATGTACCTGTATGATATGTTACATATTAATTTTTCCGAAATTTGAAACGTCACAAATTAGCACAGATTATTTTATTTTCTCTGTAGCTGAAATCAAATGAAAATTATAACTGAGTAGCTAGGGTATTTATTCTTCCATTTATGTGACAAGTTCTATACGAGGGCAGGAAGAGCATGTTATTTACTCAACTACAGAATGTTTCATGCAACAAAGTCAAACTAAGCTAAAAGAGGAACAGTCCTTTGGCAACCAATAACCTGAGAATTAAAAAAAAAAAAAAAAAAAAAAAAAAACCTTAAGTTTCATTTCCTAATTCTAGTGTGTGACCACAGAACATTGCTTCACTCCATATGTATTATTTCTATATCTGTAAAATGAAAACATTTTTTCTCATTCAAATTTCATCACTTCTTAGAGTAATATCCCAACTCGTACATCCTAGTTTGATTCATTTATTTAGATGATAGTATCAAAAGAATCTCTTCACATGCTTAATCACTTATCTGGTCCACAAAAAGGACTTCTGTTTGTATTCTGCACAGGTTGAACATCCCATTTAGCACAGTGAGGCCTTGATCTTGACCACATCTTCTATAATAGTCTAACAAAAATAAATCTTAGTTGATCATTCTTCTGTAAGCACTTTTATTGACCTCTTTACTTTCCATGACTGTTTTCTCCAGAGATCTTCAAATTGTGAGACATAAAGCCATACCCAAACTTCCCTATCTTGTCAAGAAACTGCATCAGACCTTGAGGTAACACTGCTTTTTTGACATCCTGATGTAATTCTGTTCAATAGCCTTACGTATGTAAAAAGGAAAGCATTAGGAAACCAAAACTGCACAAAGAATGTAAGTCAAAAGGAAAAAAAAAAAAAAAAAAATGTGAGCTAAAATGGCCAAATCCAAGAATTAACATACCTTAACATAGCTAATTAACAGCCATGAGAAAGTTAAAAACCCCATGTGGTATGAATTGTTATCTTATCCAAAGATAAGACATGTCCACAGCTAGAAGAATGATTCAGCAGGGACTGAAGGAAAACTCTGTTTCCTTAACCATACCAAATTCTTAAAATAGATAGCTTGAGATCCCTCAAAAGATCATACTACAAAAGGTATGCACTTAAGCTAATAATTTCTAAACAAACAAAAAACATTTATAATATGCTCAAAATATATTAGGAAAGCAACATAAGAAATCAAAGTATAAACTTGAGCTCCTTTTAGCAACTGTAAGGTGGATCTGGGACTTTTAAGTTTTCATATTTTACATACAAAGATCTTGGTCAGCTTTGGCAAGATAAAGAGCTGTAAGGATGAACAAAACTGACAAAATTATCGTGCACAGAAGGAATTATGAGTCTATTACGACCAAGCTGAATTTGTTATAAGTATCACTTATGAAAGCTACCTAAGATATGGAATTACCAAATGTTTTGCTCTTCTTGCATTCCATCATGGAAAATACTACAAAATTAGCAAAAAAAGTCTACTGAGCTATTAAGTTATTTTAACGAGTCTGAAAGCATAGAAATCTACAGAAAAAAAAAAAAAAACTAAGTAATGCAACAAAAAAGTATTTTATGCACAGTATTATCTGTATTATTTTTTAAATCTTCATTGAACCAGCAAGAATGCCCCACATGATGTTTGTAAAGCTAAGCATCTTATAAAGCATATACAGTAGCAGAGAACCCTTTACCTAAATTGCTGTTTAGGCAAAATGCTTATTCCTCCACAAAATTCATTAATATTATCTGAATTGGTTACTTTCAAGGAAACACCATGGACATGCTGATATTTATAACTGTTTTTTCTCATTCTAATATACAAAATTACATATTGCCTGGACACCCATTCTTGTTTTCTTCGGGAGAAACTCAGTTTATAACATTAAAAGCACAAACTAAAAATTTCTTGCTTCAAGACAATTTTAAAATGACTGAATGAGCATTCATATCCAAAACCTTAACCGTGTTCCGGTAAATCATTTTTTCCACCTTAGCAAATTCTCTTTAAAAACAAACAATGCTGTCTTTACTTCAACACTGTCAAGCTATAGATTTGGTTCCAGACCTACACATTGCATTACCTGTCTTCATATTGCATGTCCAAATCATATTTTTTCTGCAAATTTAGACCCTGTGAACCTAGAATGTTTGACAAAAATTCAACTAGAGTCTTACTAGCGACATAAGTGCTGCAGGAGAACATTACCATCTGGTTGTCTTTGCTTGGGCTGTCCTCACAATATCAGATCAGCCCAACTGAAGAGGTCTGGCCTTGTTTGGCACTCTTCCATCCCATTTGCTGCCAGGTAACTTTCCCTTTTGGGGAAAACTTTCCCAGGACAGCTAAAGCTGATGCAGCATACTGCAGAGTACTACTACATCCTTGCAGGGAACTGTAGCAGGTTGTAGTCAAACTGAACAGAACTCTGTTGAACCTTTTCATCTCAGTTTTCCTTGATACGTAAAATACAGTGAAATATAGGAAACCATAAACGTTCACTCTGCAGAAATAAAATAGCAAGCAAGCTAGCTGTTTGGCATTAGTAAAGCAACACTGTAAACTGGATCAACTACCGTCCCATTCTGTGGTGACTCTAACTCTACCTGTTCTCAAGAGTTCTCAGTGGTTGACTGATCCGGTACAATGTTCATGTCAGTTTAACTCGTAGGCTATTGCCCAGAAGCTCCACACTACCTTACTGCAGTGCATCCGGTATCCTTTCGGACACCCACAGTGATAATATCATCACAATTCAAAATGACACCAAGCTGCTCACTTCAGTGGCAAAGTATAACTTTAAATTGTATTCTAATTTTTTGAAATACTGATAGGGACTGTACTGTTCACAGCAACCTCAAGATTGCAGAGTGTAAGATTTAACCAGAACGTTCATTTCTCCAAGGTGACTACATTGTATGTTCATCACTGGAGTAAGGGTTTTGCTGACACAGGTACATGAACATTCACAGAGCTAGTACAGTAGAAAACTGCTTCTGTTTGTTCATAAAACTGCCATCAAATTTGCCAGCAAAATCTAACAGTTTTTTTTTTTTTTCAGACAAACTTTTGAGTGGAGAGGCACATAAAATACTTACAGAATAAAATCTTTGCTAAGAAAATGTTTTCTGTTCTGAAGCCTAGAACACAAAACCTGCAAACATGTCAGCATGTGTCCAATTTTAAGTATTACTGACTTCAGTAGGCATATTCACATATCTAAGAAATTTTAAGCAACTCCCACACACAAATGTCTACAGCACTATGGAAATTGTGAAAGGGATCAAAATTGTTTTACAAAGATGACTTTCTGTCTTCAAGTTTTGAAAAACCTTGCAACATTTCTTAAGTATTTTTAAAGTGGAAAAGATAAAAACTTCACATACCAAAATCTAGCCACATAACTGGTATCCTGTAGACCTGCAATAGTACCGGGTGTTACTTCTTTTTAAAGGAACAGCTCCCTAAGAGGGAAGCAACACTCCTGGATTTGATTTTATAAGGTTGGCTTATCCTCCCAAATCAGCCAGAGAAAATACAAAGCTGGGCCAAGGGATGGCCATAAAGAGTTATTCCTCCTCTCGCACTGCGATACTAGCTTTCGGCATCTCCATGTAGACAGTAAGGCCTTGTCTACAACTGGCTCTGAAACCTGTCAGCCTTCCAGTTTCAAAAAGTAAACTAACCCATGGTATTCCAGACTTAAAAATTGTAGTGGCTTCTCTTTGATTTGTGGGTTGTTGGTTTTTGTCATGTGTTTTTAAGCTGAGTGTCAATTAGGTAGAAGTAATCAACACATTTGTCACGCATGCCTCAAGTAGTTATCCTAGGCTTAAGAACTTGTGGTTTTCCAAAAGGATTTTAAGGCAAGCCACAAATGTTTGTAGTTGGGAACAAACATTTGAAGAGTGTCCAGATGAGCCTTTCAAATGTGTTGACAACCTTGAGAAAGGAGCATGTAACAGCTAAACTTACAGGTCTGTGAAGACAAATGCTCACAGAACAATTCTGGGAAGCAGATGCCAGTAATTGCTCAGGCCTCTCTGTAAGAATATTCATACAAATGGCAAGACCCAAGGAGCCCCCAAAGGTTCATATAAGCTTTTAATGAATTTGTTAAACTGGTCCCACCCTTGATTTCACATACCAACTCATTAATCCATTTTAAAACCACAGCCCTCTACACAGCAGAAAATATACTGTGCTAAGAAATCTAAGACTGATACAGGTGTACCACCTGAAAAAGAAAAAAAAATGTTAGTCTAGCATCTTAGCAGTGGATTTTGTAATACTAGAGTTATCAATAATTTCATTTGAACAATGGAGATGCAGTTGTGTTGAATTCAGGCCAAGTTCTGCAACAGAAGTGCTCAGCAATTGCATATAAATTGGTGGAAAGTATATTACCAAATGACAAGATTCAACTCCAAACACCCAGGATTTTACACAGGCGACAAGCTTTAATTTTTAGGTTATTCCTTTTTGAATTTTAACACAAAGAATAAGAAGAATACTCAGTGTGAAAATTATAGGACCTATATTTGATTCAAGTTAACACGTACTTAAAACACAAAGCAAAGCAGTTCCATGAACTGATAAATGGACTGTTATACAAGAGATGAATTTTTAACTCTTCAGACACTGAAACCCTAGCTATCTGCATACTTGGCACATTTGGTCCTTTAGAGTTTATTCCCTTTGCTTATTCCTAAACTGGACTGCCTGTTTGTTTCTTCATTGTATGTGTTCATTTGGTTCCCCCATCCTCGAAAACCTTTTTCCGCTCCCTCCTTAACAGATACACGTCTATTATTAACTGTTATATGGGGCAAGTGGAGCTTGAATACTTGAGAATAGTGAAGAACTCAAATAGAAGAACCTGATGAGGAGGGTGAAACTACAAATACAGCTGAATAGCTTCAGCTGAAGCTAACCAAGGTCTGGCATAGATTGCAAGACCAGGATCACTGAGGGACCAGAAGAGATATCCCATATTTCTGCAGTACCCAGCTGTGTACATCCCATCCAATTCTCCATTTTGCTAGAGGGGCTCACTTACTCGTGTCTTCAAGCTAGCCCTACAGGTACAGCCCTGCTAGGTCGTGTCTGAGCAAATAGCCCAAATAGATTCCTGCAGGTTTTGTACAGAACAGCCATCTTACATGAGTATCTTCCATGTAATTTCACATGAAACACACCAACAGTAACTGCTCACAAATACCACTCAAATGGCTTACTATAAATCCTATTTCCTGGGTGATTCTAAAAATGCTAATGACAAAATGACCCACTTGATTGAGATTTATCTTAGCTGCTCTTAGTCATGTAAGAAGCCACATGAAAGCAGTCTCTCAATCTTTCCTTGTCACTACATCAATACAACAAACCTCATGGCAAATACAAGAATTTAAAGAGGCAAACAGAATTAACTGATGTAGTACAAGCAAGGACCAAGCTCTTAAAAGTAGGGAAAAATAATAATAATAATAATAATAATAAAAAGTACAACTAACATTTAACCTTGGCCAAGCTGTATGCTCCTTGCTTTTCCAAGCACAAAATGTCAGTGCATAACTCGTACTGCAGTTGGTGTCTTTTATTTGAAAGCTAAGCTTGAGCTTATGTAACAGAAGTCATAACTTTCAGTTCCAAGTCTAGGCTGACCCCAGCTTCAGGCTAGGAGTGAAAAGCTGCTTGTTAAACATATGTAAAGTTACTAAGTATTAAGCATATGTGCTTAACTACACTCAGACACTTTTAGGTTCCTTTTAATCAACCTTCTCCTACACAAATGTTCCCACTTGCATACAAAAAATTATCACCTACAATGTGTTAACAGACAAAGATTATTCCTAAATAAAACTGGTTTTATGAATTTCAATAATTAAGGAGGAGACTCTTTCAACCTTTTAACATTAAAAAGCACATAAAGTTATACTTTGACCTAGTCTATACTCGACACACTTCAAATCAGCTTACATTCTTAAGGTCTTATATTAATCAGTGTTGTGAAATTCTACTGATAATGCTTGCACAAGATTTTTATTTTGTTTTTCAGAAAAAAATACTATTAGAAACTTTTTTTAAACTTTTATTTTATTTTTTTCCAATTAGCGCTATTTTGTGGATATGCATTTTGGAAGTCATGTATTCAATGGGATAATTAAGAAGAGATAACAAATACGAAGTCACAGCAGTGTTGTCTAAATGTCTGAAAGAAATTACTTTGTGGAAAGAATGACACACCAAAAAACAAACAAACATACAAACAAAACCCCACCACGCACATTTTCTATATGCCCATGAATTCTTCCACTCATTTTTGTATATAATAATTATGACATCAACTCACATTTAACTTTGTTGTGTCACATTCTACCTTCACCACAATGTTCAGTCCCCAAATCCAGTAACAACTGTCCTGCAACTGGAAAGCATGAATATAGCATGGTCTTACAGAAATAATCAACACTAAACACCTGCAAAATTTCTCACACAACGACTTATTCAGTAGTGTTATTTTTAATAGAGTATCCAAATTCCTACCAGAAAAGAAATTGAGATTAATAAAATTTAAAATTGTAAAATCTATTGATTTTTACAAGGAACATAGACTACATACCAACAGTACTGTATGCATGTGCTGTATGACACTATGGATTAGGAGGGAGTATTAAAAAGTTATTTAAAAGAACACTGGCAGTTTCTCAACAAATGCGTTAGTACCTTTCAGCTGATGTTCCTAAGCCTTTACATACGTCAGTAGTCTATGACTGCAAAAACTCTGGAAAACTACACATTTTAAATCCTAAGCGTATTTTCTGCTCTGATCCATAGATTTCTAATTGTTATGGTTAAATCTACAGTCCCATACAGAAACACAGCCAGTCCACCCTGCGTGGAAAGTGGAAGGAACTGCTGATTGAAAAAAAACTCCTTCCTCTGCAGCTGTCAAGCACCTCTAGGTAGGAAAACCTCTTCAAGACAGAGATATGAAACCTGTGAGGTGGCATTCTTTGAGCAGCTCTCCACACCTGAGCTACAAGGTTTTCATTGACAAACACCTTCACACTCTGGGAAGAAATAGGAGAAAAAGAAAAAAAAGAAAATAAATGAAAAAAAAAAAAAAAAGCCAGAATATACCCCACAAAGATCTAGTTCCATATTCATAGCATGCAAGGGCAACACGTTAGCTTTTTCTACAGGGTTATAGACACCAGCATTGTTGTTATTTTGTCACATGAACAAGCGTCAAATCAAACCCTCCTGTTCCACAGGAAAACAATAAACTTCTCATAAGAGTATCACAATTATTATATTCAAATGCAAAGGTTTAAACTGTTTCAGAGGCAGAGCACTGGTACATCATGACAGTGATCTGTTCCTGTCAGTGTGAATAACATCTACAGTTTAGATCAAACACAAATTTCGTTATCAAACCTGATGTATTCAGAAGGAAGATTATGTCTTTTTCTTTCAGAAGATGTTTATATGCTTTGCTTTCTCCTAACTCATGCTAAATTCTGTAGAAGATGACACTCTGCTTTCCCTGTTGAAATCTGTTTCTCTAACGTTGACAACATATCTCTCTTGCCTTCAGCAATCAACTGGGACCAGCATTCTCACAAGAGAACAAGAAATTGATCAGGAATGTTCTTTAAATAATGATTTGATACATAAAACAAGATCCCAACTTAAGTTTCTGTTTATAAGGGGAAAGTATATTGCAAAGAAGCTCATTAAAAACATTAAAATAACTTGTATCATCACATATTGTCAGTATTTGCATTCAGGTTTCCAGGCTCCAGCATTTCCTCTACTATACATTGAAGAACCTAAATCAGCAGAAGGAATGCAATTCCCCTATAATTTAGGTGTGAGTGATGTCAGCAGCTGTAAGAGGAGAAAAACAGTAAACCTTTGGGCTTTGCTCATCTAAGGAAAAAGCCTTTCAATTAAAAATTAAAATTAAAAGCTGCAGTATTATTTAATTAAATTAATGTAGTTATTTGGCTCCACTCTGGCCAGTTTGTTAGTCCTGTCCTTGAAGTAGACAGCGGTCCTGTTTCATATACATCCTTCACAAGGATGAGAAGTAGCACAAGCAGAAGGCAGTAGCATTTAAAACAAAAGAGAGACAAAGTTCCCAACTGGCAGGAAGATCCAGTATTCTCAATTTATTTTGGAAGGGCTGAAATTATTTTCAATTCATTAACTTCAAATCAGATTCTGAACTGACAATTCATGAGATTACTCATGTATTAGGAAAAAAGCCGTTTTCAGTTAATTTTAATTTTCACTGTTCGAGACACATTTATCAAAACATTTACAACCCATGGAGACCAGACTTACAGATAAATAGTTCGAGTTAATACTTTCAGAAATGATAAAATAAAGTATACTTACCATTCTGTGAAGAGAAAGAAAAAGCTGTCAACAGCACCTCAAGTACTGAACTTAAGGATTAACAAATTGAATTTTAGTTTGAAGACAGACCTCCATTGGTGAGAATCTGTTTTGCATCTGGTCAAGTTGGAAGACTTTCAAAAATAAGAATATGTACATCTACGTTTTTTTCCATTTCTACTTCCTTAACTTACTTGTCAAAAATGTAATAGAATTTTAGTTCATGTTAGCATAACATTACATTTTTCAATACCTGATCTTGAGATGTGAGACATGAAAATACTTATCTGTTAAAAAGTTACTGAAACATATAGGCAGCAGACCCTCTCTAGCTACTCACTTTATACACTTCATAAATGAGTGCTTCAGAAAATCCTGCACATACGTTAGTTTTCAGAGTTTGTACTGCAGTCAAATCAAAGCATAAAACTCTTCCACAGGTACCTCTTTAGTAGGTACAAGTTTTAACATTTGACATAGAGGTTTTTTTGTTTGTTTTTGTTTGTTTTTTTAATTATCTCTAAAGCAAAGTCACTGTCATTATTCCCTGTCTCTCCTCCTTCCCAGGAAACAATATTAATGCAAATGCCCAAAATAATCATTCCTAGCCAGAAGAAAAGCCTGGGAACTGCTACCTAAAGAGCTCCAAATTCTAGAGAGCAATGAGCATCTAAACCAAGAACTTTGAGTGGAAACCATGATGAAGCCTTAATTATAACATTTTTGTTAATAAAAATAGACTTGCTCTAGAGAACAAAATTCCATTTCCACTTCTGACATCATCATCCCATGAGACACTGAGGAAGTTAGAAAGGCCAAACCACTCAGTAGGAACCAGTAATTCCAGATGTCCTGTTCTGGTACCCACTGAAGACTTCTTCAGCCCATTTGTTGGAACAGCTAACTTGTTTTCTATTTAGTTTTACTCTGTTTTATGAAAGCGATTAAATATATATATGCACATACACACATATATATGTATACACCAAAATAGTCAGGAGGGGCATTCAAGCACAGAGAAATATAAAATGTACAGCTATGTATCAGAATAGAGGCCTAAATCTCTCATTTCCCTTCCTCTAAAATGTCCATTGTATAAAGACTACAGTAAGGAGCCTGACCAGAAAAACGTGTATGGCAAACCAAAGACAGTTCTGATCTTCACTGCCATTCACTTATTTTTAGATTTTTTTTCTTGGAACTCTTTCACATTGAGGAGTGGCTGCTGAATACTGTGATTAATCCATGGTGAATAATTCAATTAGTCAATCAACCAAGCAAGAATATGAAAACGTACGTCTTGTTTTTTCAGTAAGAATCATCAAATGAGTTGTACTGAGTCAGGATGCAATGAAAAAAAAAAAAAAAAAAAGAAGAATCATAGTTCAGGAAGTTGAATTCATTTCATTGCAAAGACTTCAGTGCTTTTTTTTTTTTTTTTTTGGATCTTATTTTTTAAAATCTTTAGCCTTTTAAAGCTAAAATGTTTTGATAAGTAGCCAATGATCAATTGCTTCTGTGGTACAGCACTGATGAATTATTGCCATAAAAGCTGCAAGCTTGGTTCAGATTATATAGATACTAAATAAGAACTTTTAAAATACATATTTTACTTTAATTAAGGTTATCTTCCCCTATACTTTTTAAAAGCTAACTAGACCCAAACATTTGATTGTTATGAATAATAGTAATAATGAAAGACCAGGATGAGAACTGCCCAAATTCCTGAAATGTTAGGTTACTCAAGAATACTTAATACAAAAAGCATTAATAAAAATATGTAAACTGTCTGCCCTGTTCACTCATTACATGGCTTACAATATGTGTTATATTGGTATGATTTTTATTCTGGGCTGTATTTTGGGAGCTGTTAGCTTTTACAAAAACAAACAAAACAACTGATTACCAAAGCCTGTTTCTAACCTGCTACACTGTACACTGTTGGTAACTGAAAAAAAGCAACATTTATGTAACGACACATCTGTTAAAAACTCTTGAGACTAACATATAACTAAGTACGGAGAATCAACAGGATTTATGCTTCACTTTAATTTCTTTGACCTAATGAATAGTTCTGTTGTCACCTCTAATTAATTTCACTTAGCAATGCTGTAGGAGTATATTGTGGCATTAGTGCTTCAAAAAACTGCATGGAAGTATCACTGAACAGAGGTTGAAAACATGAAGGAAAATTAAATAACACAATACATAGTCACAAGGGTGTTACTGTGCAGTTATCAGGACCCAGAGAAAGCATCAT
Source organism: Oxyura jamaicensis (assembly GCF_011077185.1). Taxonomy (NCBI): domain Eukaryota; kingdom Metazoa; phylum Chordata; class Aves; order Anseriformes; family Anatidae; genus Oxyura; species Oxyura jamaicensis. Next base: position 45,735,714 of record NC_048895.1, on the reverse strand, counting down.
AGGCTCACAAAAGCACATTCCAAGACACTTGAACAACGACATAAACTAACTTTATTAGGAGTCCTGAGAAGTGCTAGCTAGACAAGATCATGCTGGACTAAAGAAGCTGGGACTCTTAACAAGCACTGAATTAAGTATGAGGATTTATTTTTTACAGATATATGTATCAATTAAGCCTTAAAGTAGTCCTTTGAAATGAAAAGTAGGTAAGATTCTCTCCAAGATGTCACAAAAAAAAGACAGAATAACACAACCCAACAGGAAAAAAAAAAAAAACAAGAAGGTAGTTTCATAAGCACACCTAGTGCAGTAACTCCAGATAACCAAAGGAGCCCAATTACAAATACTTGCCACTTAGAGTTGTTCCTCTCCAGTCACATATTCAACAGCACAAAATGCACTCCAAGTAAAACTTATGCTTATGAAGACCATGTATTATGCTTATGAAGACCATGTGTTACTACTCTTGTTAATAAGGCTTAGAAAAACATTGCTTGACATTAATTGGTCAAAACATACACATTGTTTAACACTATAGCAGTAGCACTACTTTATTATTATTACTATAAACTGTAGATTTCAACACTTTGTGCACTGAAGAACTTCTACAGATGCATCTGCTAGTAAAGAAAGACCTACCAGTACCCTTGCATCAGATTAGGTTTGCAGTAGGGCTCCTTACTGAGCCCATAGTTTGATGCGCAGTTGAAGTGGCAACGTCTAGAAGTATTTAGACAGTTAGCACTGGGTAACCAGGAAAAACTAAAAGCATGTGTATATCTCTGTAGCCTCATGTATCTTCTACGTGTTACTTCAGCATAGTGCAGACTATTCTTTTCTCAGTGCTAGCCTGTCAATACATGCCAGGTTGTTTGTTCCTCTTACAGCCCCATGAAGTCCACTATCCTTTTAGGAGCCATTAGGATAACTGTTGTTGTAGCAGTAGTAGTAGAGCCATTATATTACTCACAGCACTCAAATTCTGATAGCTCAACAGAAAAGAAAAATGTGACCACAGCTGAAAAATGGCATGAAACATAGAACAAAGTATTCCTCTGTTATTCCTCTGTTACCTAAAGCAGAAGACATTAAGATTAGACACAGGTAGTCCTGCTTGTCCTTCCAGCCCAGCCCTTTCTGCTATGACCACAATTTGTATCAGTAGATGAAGCACAGGAATGGGAAATCTAGTCTCAACATTGTGTGCAGTCCTTCCAGAATCTGAGAAATACATGAAGTTACATCTACAGTGCTGGCAGGAATTATATATATTTTCAAGTGCATTTCTGAAAGCAAACTATTTTATGTCCTGGAAAAGTTTTTGTTTGTTTTTAAATAGACTTTCCCTTCTGCTCTTGCACGTGTGCATACAGAAGGTGAGCATATGAAAATACTATGAAGCCTCAGGAATAACACCCAAAAGCTTCAACATTTGTTTTTGACCTGGCCTTTGAACTACCACCCTGTCTACACGCTTTCCCATATCCATTACATGCCTCTTCTTATATTTGATACTGTTGCTAGAAGTTTATGAAATATACTATTACAAAGTAAAACACAAGCAGTGTTCATTTTTAAAAAGAGCAGTATGGGTTTGTGGTTGTTTTCATTGTTGCTTGTTTACAAATTTATTGATTTTAAAATAATGTCACATTTTATTTATCTCTTAATTACCAGATATTTTGGAATAGAACAGTTTAAAATAACAAGCAGGGGGGTTTCTTTTCAAAGCTGGGTCTGCTTTATATTCTACCACCTACCCCAAAAGTTTAGTACAGCAACTTTATAGGCATTTCTATAAAGCATATAACATTAGTCTGAGGGCAAGGCTTTCAGAAGAAAACATGCACAAGACTCTGTGGATTGGACAGACCTAAGAAAAACACATATAAACACACAAATTGTTTCTTTGCTTTAATACAAAAAATACCAGTTAATTCTACTGTGTTACTCCTGAACACCACACAATGAATGGTGAATTGTATCCAAAGGATTTATTTTCCTGCCAATTTTTTTATTATTATTATTTTTTTTTTTTTTGCCTTTAGCAGATCAGCAGAACTGGAATAAGGAATTAAGAATTTCTTAGTCAACATATAAAGTTGTTGCCATTGTCAAGCTGATAATGCTAGTTTGTTTTATTATGCCTAACCTGCCAGACCCCAGCTGTTGTCTTAGTCAAAACCTGAGTTTTCCAATAACTAGAAATTGCAGCTGCTCAGAATGGTTCACTAGGGATTTGAACCACCACAAACATTACTCATCTGGTCCTGCCCTGATCAGACTTCTTTGGCCAAAATGTGGGGTTAGGCCTGCTTGAGATTTAAGACATACAAGTTAAAAGTATTATTGTGTTTTTTTATCCTCATCAAGATAATATTTCTCATTTATCCCTTAAAAAGTGATCCATAATTCTTACCTAGCATGTGAATACAATCTGGAAATGTCTACTTTTTATAGATACTCTATACTAATATGCTTTTGAAAAACAAACAAAAATAAAAGATCATGAGTTATAACTGAAGATAACCACTATGTGTTACTGCTCTCATCTTTCATTTTTGTCAATGCCAAAAACTTGGAAACAAGAAAATCTTTCATATTTCAAACATCTTTACTTAATTAAATCCATGAGTTACTGCACTACATATTTGCAGCTGCATGTAACAGGTGCAACCATAAACATTAGGAAATGCTGCATTTTGATGGGCAAACAGCCAAAGCATTGCCCAATTTAAATAGTCCAAATTGGAATTAGTTTTGTTTAACAAATGCTGTCAGATGAAGTTCCTTCAGCAGAGCCCCAGAGCTTATGGAAAGTGACTATTCAACATTTAACATTTCACTGATAGCTATTGTTGTTTTCTCTCTCATATATTAGTTTCAGATGGGAATCCTTGCAAAAAATAAAAAATAAAATAAAAACACCGCTACCTTTCCATTCCTCCAACTCTTTTTGACTTTTTCTGCTTGGATTACAAACATCACACATCCTAATTTCTTCTTTTCCTTTCATCAAGTTTCACTCCAAAAACATAAACAAGCTATCCTGCTTCCTGAGCTCTGCAGTTCTCTACAACTTGTCCTTCCTCCTCCATATCGTCATTCCTACTATTTCTTAGAGACTTTATTCTGACTTTAACTTCAGAATACCACCCTCCTTGCATTTCTTTACTGTTCCTGTACATCATACTAAATTGTCGCACAAAGTAGAATTACTTGCTAACAAGCAACCAAATCTAATTGGAAAAGAGAAAGTAGCTTGTTCAAGCTCAGTGACACAGGTGTTTTCACCACAGAGACAGCACAGATACAGTTTCCCTGGGGTTCTAGGCGTACATGTGCTGTACATAAAACAGACTAGAAACCAACTGTTTTCTGCAGACAAGTTGCATGTGAACATTTACATGCAAACTCATATAAATGTTTATTAAAAAAAAAAAAAAAATGGAGTGAGCCCTTGGTTTTCACCTTAATGACTTCAAAATTCAACAGCACACTAGCCTTTAATATTGTGCTAAGATAATACTTCTTTACAGACCCACAGAAAGAAAGCTAGGCACTGGCCAAACCAGTTCCAGCAACATACTGGATTTCAGCTGGAGACCTTTTTTCTTTGGTGTTGCAAGACTTTCCCTGCTCAAAAGCTGTACATGACTACAAGCAGATATTGTCCTTCGCATCTCAAAAATTTTTACGTTTGATGGAATAAATAAATTATTTATTAATCTCCATGCAATAGTAGGCAATTGGCAGTGACAGATCAGTCAAGCACATATGCAAACTGTATCTTGTCCAGAGGCAGGAGGAAGAAGAGGGTTCAGGGACAGAAACCCCTTTCAGAGTGAAAAAGTTTGAAGGCTTTCCCTTTTGCTTAATTAAAAACTCTGAAAGGCAAATAAAGTTTAAATAGAAATAATAATAATAATAATTAAAAAAAGAACAAGCAAACCTGGAACACCAAATTACAAAACACACCTTTCCTTTTGGAAATTGAGATAGTAACACTTATGAAGTTAAAGCCATTGAACTGACTTCTGCAAAGAACATGGACTGAACCTTCTTCAGGCAAAATAAATAAATAAAAAATAAAGTCAGTCACAACTGAACCAGTGAGGCATGCTTATTAGCAAAGGTTTATCACTTTAAGTCCCACAGTCTCTAAACAAAATGCCAAAGTTTTTAATCCTAGATAAGCGGATAATTCATCCCACTCAGCTGACCAACGCTACCTTTCTCCCCCCAAAGAAACTAACGCCTTCCCTCTCACCATAAAGCTTGCTAACTTCCCTATAGGAAGCCAAGGCTCTGAATGGAGTTACTCAGCAACAGCTCTTTTCTCCTCACACAAAAGATTCATTTTTCCATCTGCCAAGATCTGGCTGGCTTTATGTTTTCTTCTTTCTGAGCTTTCTCTCAGTCACACCTCACTTTGCCCTGCTTTAGTCATTGTATCATCTGGTGGTCTGCAAATTACCTGCCAAAACCTGTCATGGGTTGAAGTACTTGTCTGAGATGTGTCCACCAACTTTGCTGCTGAGAGCTAACTGCCAGTGCCACTGATCTTTGGCATCCTCACAGCTACCAAACCTTGGAACCATTTTTTTTTTTAATGCTTTTAAAGCAGACAAGTGAAAAGTTTCTTTTAAATCCACAACAGAGGTAACCTGGAGAGCCTCCTGTAAATAGAAAGCAGAGAGAAAGTATGTATTTATTTCAGCTAATAGGCTTTTGTACTGTATTCTCATCAGTGGCAAATATTAATTTTACAATTAACCAACCACAATGGCTGAAAGAACTTGAAATGTAGTTATGCTTGTCCACTCAGGCAACAGATGTATATAAAGCAAAAAACAGCCCTGAACTTCAATACATAAGAGCTTTCTTCCCTATTTTCTCCTTCAAAGGGACTGAATTTCCATCATTTTTTTCAAGACACCGATGACCAGTGCTGCCCACACACCCTGGCTTCAACTCATTATTTCTCACCCAAGCTTCCCCACCTACCCACCAATGGGTCTGGATATCAACTTCTGATCCCTTCTGACACACTGCTTTACACCACCCCAGTGGTGGATGAGGGGTCAAGGACATCATCACAGGACACAGGACTGGTGCCGCACTGAGCTGGCAGCAAGTGTGTTAAGGATTAGGTTGAGCAGCAACATGGAGCTGCAAGGCCCCAGGCCTGACCTGCTGCCAGCCACTGCCAGTGCAGGGCACTGCCCATGCCACAGGCCTCCAACCCACTGTAACTCTGGAAGCCCTCACTGTGGGCCTTTGCAAACAATTGTTAGCCTAGCACTCACACAGGTGGGCGCAGCACCACCATCCCTGCAACCCATCACTGCAGACACTGGAGGGAAGCGAACCACTTAGTGCATTTTGGTTCATAACGTGAAGCCATCTCAGAGGACACGAACAGAGGCTCTCTTTAGGCTGACCTACATGCAAAGCCACACTCCAGGAGTCCCCAGGTTATTATCATGCAGCCATACCAAAGTGAACCCACTAATACATGTAGGATCAGTGTTGAATCCTTAGCACAAACTGTTTTGCCCTACAATTCCACTTCTCATCACAGTACTTGCTCTATTTTCCACATCTCCTTCCCTGCAACACGTACCCCAGGCACTTGATCACATGACTACTGAGCATCAATTCCCATCCTCCACCAATATATTATTGGGAGGCCTTGCACATCCAGCTCTTGCCTGAAACAGCATTTTATGTCATAGAATCACTCAGGTTGGAAAAGACGGGAGATCATCTAGTCCAACCTTTAACCTAGTACTGACAAGTCCACCAATGAGCCATGCTACTACGTTCTACATCTACACATTTTTTGAAAACCTTCAGGGATGGTGTCTCAACCACTTCCCTGGGCAGTCTATTCCAATATCACACAACCCTTTCAGTAAAGAATTTTCTCCTAATATCCAACCTAAATATCCACCCACATCTTTAATGGAAGAAGCACTGAAACAGATATTATGGATAGGGACTGAAAACAAGATTACAGATGGACTACCTCTGAAGCTAACAGAATTCCAGTCCATTTAATCATGCAAAACACAAGTCCTTGAAGTCACGTATTAGCCATGTCTCTCAGTACAGCAGGTCATGCAGCAGGAGGGGATAAGCAGATTTTAACTAGTTACACTGCAACACTCTCACATCCACTCTGCATCACAGGTGCAGTCTGTCTGCTGACCTGCAGCATTTGGCACCAGGCATCCTCAGGCAGGAAAGCAGCAACTCCATGATGCTCTGTGGCCTGAGATCAGGGACACAAATGCCACAACATAGGAGTGTGGAGTGGAGGCAAGAAAGAATGAATCTCCATTTGGCACATGAGACTTAGGCAAGTCTGGAAGGATCTTGTGCGAGCCCTGGAGGATTCAAGAGGAGGAGACACCCAGGCTCCACACTGTTTACACCTTCAGCTCAGTTCCTATCTGACTGGCTAGATTAGAAGCCTCACCACTTCTGTTCCTTAATAACTTCTGGTTCATTAGCCAATTTCAACTATAGCCAATACCAGACCAGAGATATCAAGGACAACTACATTCCTGATAGTTTTATGGCCAATGGATAAACTGGAGTGCCGTGGTTTAAAAAGCTGCAGATTTTCTCTTGCCTGCCCAGGATTCAGTCAATCAGCACAGATGCAGGCAAGCAGCCCACACATTCAGTCCTGCCATGTGCTACATCTTCTCACAGCTGTTAGGGACATGGCAGGAGAGTATTTGGGGACACAGGAGAAGACCAATAGCATTATGCTGGGGAAGAGGCACAGAGATACTAAGTTCAGAATGTGTAAAGAGACAGAAATTGCCATTTACCTCATCACAAAACAACATTGTTTCTCATGATCTTCAAAAGAAATTCATAAATAAAAAATAAATAATGCATGTGCAAACACAGACACATATGTAAGAAGTTACTTTCATTTACAACTGCAAATATTCACCTCCTACAGGGATTTAATCTGTTTGAGATCACAATACAGTACTTCTATAAACAATCTAACTCCTAGAAAAGAGAATGTACCTATGCCTGCAACATGACCTACATCCTTACAACCTACAAGAGCATCTACAGAGTGGAGGGGCAGCCACAAGGCAAAAACAGATGGAGGAAAAAAAAAAAAAAAATATTAGTCCCACTGTTCAGTCTCGTGAGGCTATTTAATCACTCACTCTCTCATCCAAGAGTGGACCAAAACTAACTTTGCCCAGCCTGAGGCTAGCTCAATGCAGAATGTGAGCTCATATATGCCAGCATCTCTAGAGCAACTAAAGATTCAACTATTCACTCCCATCCCCACAAAGCCTCCCCTGTTGTTCTTAGGCACTTAAAACAATCTTTCGTTGGGAAATGTTTTACCTTGCCCACCTCTGAGCTGGCAAGCAGAAGATCTCAAAAACTGCAACACTGTTCAGCATATGCTGGCTTAAATTATATGTCAGACTACTATAGAATATCAAACCACAGGGTCACCATGGTTCTATTGCTGTCTAGCTTTTTTCTTTTATTTTTGATATTTGTCTTCACAGAGCTAAATGAATACAAGAAGGCATCACATGAAATTATTCTTACTATAATTACTGCTAAATCACCAGGCAATATTTCAAAATAAAGATTTTTTAAAAAAAAAAAATCCATCCACAGTTAAAAATTTCTCCAAAATGGACAACTGGATAACAGTATCCACCTTTAAAGCTTTAAGTCCCTTAAAGCCTTTAAGACAGCTCAACATTTCTCTTTAAAAATCATAACTTTATGAACCACAGATTTTAAATAGAGTTGTTGTTTTTGTGACTGGCTATATTTCAGTGGAACTTAGGTTGAACATAAACAGCAAAGAATTACTTTCAAAAAAAAAAAAAAAAAAGTGGTAGAAAACAAACAGACTTGCCCGTGTTCAGTAAGTTCTGGTCCTTCACATGTACATCTAATTAGTTCCAATATCTCAAGGGCTTAAAAAATAGGAACGGGAATCACAAGAGAAGTCAGAAGGATACATAGCTATGCATTAAGACTTGACCAAATACGGTTAAACACCCCATAGAAATTCTTAGTTGACTATTCCCCTATCTTCAACACTTGTCCCCAAACTTGTCCCCAAAAATCCTTGATGTTCCATGTGTATAATGTATGTTCCCAAATTCTCATGAAATATACCCAGTTTCAGTAAAATCACAGTAAACTCAGTAGCCCTGCATTTTATCAGCATGCTAGTCTCACAGCACAGTAGAACAAGTTATCTTTAAAATCCACGTTACAATGTCCAGCTCAACTTCCCCTCGTGCTCTCTTGGGTTGAAGTTTCACCCCACAACCTCTGTTAACAAATAATGCCATGTGCTGCTAGTTTAGGAGGCCCCTTTTTATGAATGGAATGTCTGAGTGTTTGTTATAGCAGCCATGTAATTAAATTGTGCTCATTCTTCAGTTTTCTATTTTTATTTTTATTTTTAAAAATAAATGTTAATACTAAACAACAACAACAACAAAAACTCATCTACGTCATCACTGCTCAGTTGTGCAATGCCAAAATTTAAAATTTAGGACACATGAGCTTCAGATTCATCATTCTAACCTAACCCTACTTTCCTGTGCCTATGTCATCGTTAACATTTTTAATTACATAAGCATTTACCACACTATCCTAAGGACCTCTATCTTAGTGGGCACACAAAGCATGAATTTCTCGTGGAAAGAGAAAACTACATCTCCATGAAACTGTGATCTCAATACATATGACACAGCAGTTAATACAAAGCATGTGGAATCATTATTTTCTCTTTAATTTACATATAATGTTGATTTTATATATGGTGCCATTAACGAACACTGCAGTCTTCCTTTTGTTTGAAAGGTTTATAGCTGTATGCTTCCTAACTTCTGTCAGAAGACATGGTATTGAAAAGAAGTCCTCCATCACACCTGGAGCTTTCAGATCTTGCTAAGATGGCAAGCACCTAAGCACTACACACTTCAGAATTAGAAAGTACACTGAATTTTTAAGTATATAAATCAGCAAGACTATATGCAAACTAAAATCTTTATATTACAGTGAATTATGTGTATTTTGGTACTGCATCATTCATGAGAGCTCAAGGAAACCTATTTCAAAAGCAGGTCATGACTAACAGACAAGACCTCAAGTCAGAGTGAATCGAGTAAAATATCATCTTCAGGCTCTTTAGGCAACATTGCCTCCCTCCCCACACTCCCCAAAATGGTAGGAAAAGGCTTAGATAGTAAAGGAGTTTGCAGCAAGAAGGCTATCAGTCTTTTTTCTCAGGTGACAAATGAAAAGATGTGAAGAAAAGGTCTCAAGTTACACTAAAGAGATTTAGATTGAGTATCAGGAAGAATTTTTTCATGGAGTGGATGGTCAAGCATTGGAACAGGCTGCCCAGGGAAGTGGTGGAATCCCATCCACGGAGAGGTATTTAAGAGACGTGGATGTGGTAGTTAAGGTTTAGTGATGGGATTCTATCAGTCAGGTTGGTGGTTGATGCTTGATAATCCTGAAGGGCTTTTCCAACCTAAATAATTCTATGATTCCATGATTTCAGTGATTACTGCTTTTGTAACAGTTAGCCTATACTGTGGGAGTCAAAGGCAGCCTTGGATAACTGTGCTAAGCATTTACCACACTATAGGTTGTAGAGTTCACAACACTTTAAAGTAACTTCACAGCAGAGTATCTGGATATCAAAAACTATTAATAAACTGCCTTTTTTAAAAAAATAAGGAAACAAAATTCGTTAATGTTAATAGCACCAAACACCTAATTGATATATCTGCCAGTGTACGTGATACTTCATGAATTCTCTGCTTAACTACTCCAGGAAAAAGTGAGATAACGCCAAGTTTCAATACATTTTTATCAGTGCAGTGCTTGTACTAGACTTTACAGTGTTAATAATGGAATACATAAAATTACAAGATGGAATAGTGATTTGTTATCAGTCAACACCAGAACACTTGTAAATAACTGACTACGGTTACATAAAGCATCAGCATCAGAACACACTGCACCTGCTGAAGGTAGAAACAGTGATTTACTGAAAGAAAACAAAAAGAAAAAACTAAAGGAGTAAAATAAATTGCAATATGGACATGATTTTTTTTATTTTTTCTTACACAGCATTCAAGCAAAAAAAAAAAAAAAAAAAAAAAAAAAAAAAAAAGGCTTCTCTCTGAAAGACAAATTATTAAACCCCAGAAAGATAGCTAACACCACCCTGCAAACTTCTTACCATGCCATAGAGAGGCAGTCTGTATCAGACCTGGATGTAGCCATCAAGGGATTCATCCCAGTTCCCAGCTGTCAGTGAAAGCTTTACCATGAAGTTACAATGAGAGTAAGGTATAGCTCTTGCTTATTATAATATTGGTTCTGTGGTGGTTTTGTTTGTTTGTTTTGTGTGTGTGTGTGTTGTTTTTTTCTTTGCCCCCCCCCCTTTTTTTTTGCTATACATGCCCATTCTTGATAGTAAATATAAATTCCAGTCATAATTATAATGTTACACTGATCCATGGCATGAGATTTCAGATCAGACTGGTCTTTTAACACAAACTCAAATCTAATTAAAATTGTACCAGCATAGCCCCCAGCAGAGGATGCGATGTTCTGTTTTATTTATTTTTGCAAATATGGATGGTTCCTATGGCCTGCTGGTGACACTGCACTGCCAAGTGGGAAGCCAGGTTTAAAGCTCTGAATTGGCCTTCTGCTTTTCTGCTTAGGAACATGGAAACAGTAAGTTCTGATAATGATCAAGCTACCCAACACATTGAACACCATGCTCTTTCTTCCAATGGCTACTTTAAGAACCAGGCAAGCTTTGGATGATTCTCATTTAGCTTATCTAGCAAGAAACAACAATAAAGTAACAAGCAGTGAACACAAAGCAAAGCTTATTATACTAACAAAGGACAGTTTGAAGATGAAAATAAAAGATCAATTATAAATTGTGTCCCATCACTGGAAATGGAGAACATGTTCACTGGAAGTACTCTATACGTGAGAAGTTGCAGCTCATGACCTAGATCACAAAGATCATGAACATATGTATTCTTCAGTCTTTTCTGACTAAGGTTATGTTATGTCTAACTAGGTTAGATAGTGAAGAAGGCAAAGGTGTGTCTGTTAACCATTATGAAGCTAGGGAAAAAATATAGTTGACTAAATATAGGGAAGAAGATTTTTTTAAAAATCATAATTTTTGTCATGAAAACTCTCATTATATGGTTTAAATTAAGACTCTTCTAACAGATTCAATACTGGAATAAATAAAAAAACTGCACAAAACAGGATTAGTATTTCAGTCTACAAAATCAGTTATAAGCCAACAAGAACACTGAATGACCCACTATTATTTAAGCATGGGAAATAATGTAATATTCCTCTCTTGTAATTTGTGTTTTGAAAGTATATTGGATTTATTTTTTAGATCTTATTTCAGAATCATAGGGTAAGTGTGGTTATGGAATGCTATCTTTCCATAACTATATCCGACAGTCCATCATCCTTTTCTCATGAAATAAAAATTCTGGTTGTCTTTGCGAGTAGGCTCAGTTCAGCAGGATCAAATTTATAACATTAATAACCAAAACCCAAGATAGCATCTCAAAACAGAGTAATATATAAATCTTAGCTATATTTTACAGACACATTTATCATGAACAGATTGAATAGGCCAATGGTAAAGTGATTCTTCATCTGCATCCATCTGATTTCTTTCAATAGTTGATGAAATATTCTTAAAACAAAATTCTCCATTATTTCCACCACACTTGGCCAAAGCTGTTTGGCAGGCCCTGATCTTCATGTCATTTTTCAGACGCTTACATGCAAGCAAAGTATCAGTCAATGCAGATACACACGTCCGGTCCCCTCCTCCGTCACCACCACCATCAAGGATTCCTATAGGACTGCTGAGTGAATTAATGTCATTACTGTTGAGTAAGGAGATAACTAGAAGGAGGACATTCAAAGAGATGTAAGGAGAGAGAGAAATTGACACATAAGAGTTAAGTTGCTGGGGACAGAACAAAAACAGGTTCTAGAAAGTACTACACACAATGTGGAAACATAAGTGAGACAATATATAGAGAACAGATGCAGGTAATTCTTACGTCTACTTTTTTTTTTTTTTTCTCCATTGGAAAACCCTAACATACTCTGGCTAATTTTTTTAAAAATGCTTCCCACAAACATGCCACATAATTTTCAGTTTAGAAAAGAGATTGGGCTGGAGGTGTAATACAGTCAACCTGTTGCTCAGCAATAGTTAATACATCATTTAATTGAGCTACTTTATATAACCCATTGGTGCAATGCATGGGAGAAAAGCATAAAGAAGTAATGTGCAAATTTTAAAAGAGTGGCAAAAATAAATACACACCTTATTTTTATTTATGTATGTCTTCATATTCATTCTCTTTGAAAAATTAAGCCATTATAGTAAGTTTCCCCTCCAATAAACACTTGTATAAAAAGGGGAAAAATATATTTGATTTTATTGGGCTCAGTTGCTTTTTGATAGCTGAACAAAGCCTAACATCAACTTTCCCCTAATGAAAAAGTGATCCAATGTTTGCTACAGAACTATGAGTGAACAGGGATTTTCTTTTCAAAAGGTGGTTAGGTATTTCTGAAAGCAGGTGGTAGTAATAAGATACCACTTTGCTGTATTGTCTTCTGCTTTCCACAAAAGCTCTAACAGTAAAAATAGGAAAAGGCTTAAACATGATCAATTTAAAATGCAACACAAGAGAAGGCAATAATAGTTCTTACAGTCGAAGATCTATTAAAAGATCCTAAATCAGCTCTGCAAGATGAACACACTATATGACAAAAAAGAAACTGAGACACTCACTGCTAAATTCAATAGGCAAACCAGAAAAGAGAGAGTTCCTTTACAATTTAAAAAAAAAAAAAAAAATCACAAAACAAAACACAAATCAAAAAATACTCAGAATCTGTAAATAAAAACCTTGCAGAAGCAAACCACTTCCCCCACTGCATGGGGAAAAAAAAAAAAAAAAATCAAGATTAAAAATTTAGACCAGAAATGATGAGTTCATCCCACATCAATTTTCTCTTGGTCAAGGACAGTTAAGCTTGCAGAATCCCAAACATTTATAGACAGACCAAAAAAACTGCATTATTTGAAGTTTAGTCTGATAACACAGTCAGTCTGGGCACCATACCATAACACCCTGGTCTCAAAAACAGGACAAGTGCTCTCTTCCTCAATATCCACTTCCCCCTCCCTCTCTTGAAACTTCAGTACTTTCAGCAAAGGTATTTTGATAACCTTTCTTGACCCAACCTCTAAAACAACAAAAATATATTTGAGCTTATTTCACCTCTTTTAGGAAGATTTCTATCATCAAAGATAGTCACCATTCAGTTTCAAACATCTGTCAAATCTAAGTAATCTGCTTTATTTCTGTGTAAGAAATTCAGCTGGAATTTTCAGTGATGGACCTTCAGGACCATCAGTACAACAATTCTAAGTAAACTTTCAAAGCAATCTAACAGTTTTCTGCAGTCAACTCAAAATTTGTCTAGCTGTTCTTGGATCTCTTATGTGATAATGCTTAGCTTGATCCCCCAAATCATCAAGGAATACTATTAAAGGTCTTCATAAAATGATAAACAAGTGTACAACTGAGCCACAGATGGTCAAAGACTGAAATAATCTTTCTTGTATTTAACTTCACCTTAAATGTCTTCCTGGTCGTTAATCCAAAACTAAATAAAAAGGCAGTGAAAGGTTCCAGGTCTAGTCTAGCATCAGCATTGGTCCTTCACAAGCACTGCCAAATAACTAGTGTAAGAATAAACACACTTACGTGCTTAACATCTATAGTTGCAATTCTTCTCCAACACACTTCCAGGATACAACCCTGAGCCTGTGCTGTTTTGAAATGTGTTGAAGCAAACAACCATCCATTATTTAAATCTAGACCTCTGCTTATAAAACCTTCACTTTCCAAAATCCTGTAACATTCTATTCTTTTCTGAAAGATGACTGGTTTTACTCAGCCCTGCAAAAGATTTGTCCATATATGGACAACCCTGAAGACAACAAATGGCTCTTTTCCCAGTCTATTATCAAGCCAGGAAATTAGACTGCCTGAGGTACTCTGCTTTACTTACTCTAGTCAGAGCCGAGAGGAAACATTCATGACTTCGTCAGATATCCATTTTCACACAAAGGTGAATGGATGCTTTTCCTTTAGTTTTAGCAGCAAACACCACAACCAGTTTTATAGAAGATTAAAGCCCTCTTGCAGCCACCTGAGGCAACAGTGCTAATGGTGAGAGTTGAAGGTACATAGCAGACAACTGCATCCCCCATGGTTTGGCAGAGGGAAGAAGTTAAAACAAGAATCACACAATAAATTCAGCAATACAAAGAAGGGAAATGGGAAGAACTCAAATACCTTCTCTGTTATTCAGTAAAACCTCAGACATACCTATACCATTGCTAATATTTAAGTCCATTGCTAATATTTAAGTCCAAAATAAAGTGTGAAGAATGCTATCAGTATGAAACATTGTGCCCTCTGATACTTGGCTGTCTATAAAGTTCTTTCACCCTTTCACACTCAACCAGCAATTGAGCTCACTTTCTTTAGTAAGAACACATCTATATGTGGAATCTGTATCTCAAAAGCTCTCAAAAACAGATTTGAGTTCCAAATACGTAAAAACTTCCTAAGTAGACCAAGAAATACCATCTTCCTTTTGCACTGAAAATCCTGCAATGAAATCCCTTTCACTGTGTCAGCTCAGCTGCCTAGAAACTTAGTGGCAGGCCAGCCTATGCCTTTTTAAGCTGCAACAAAGGAAATGATTAAGGAAGCATTAAAACCTAAGTGCACCATAAAAAGCACCTACCAGAAAACTAGCTGCTATTTGCAATAAAGAGCTTGCCTTATTTACACACACAGAGGAAAAAAAAAAAAATCCACACCACCACAGTCCCACTGTCCTCTTAACATATATAAAAAAACAGCATCGCAAGAAATGTGAACAAAGGTTGATATTTCAGCTACTGGCAAAATTTCTTTCAGAAACTTGAGTAGGTGGGACTGTATCTCTTCAATGGAAAAATATGAACTGATGTGTCATGCTCTATTTTTGTTTTGCTGTTTTTTCTGTTTTGTTTTTAATCTCCCTCTTTTGCCAGAAAATTCCTTATTGCCCCTTCCATTTTTTGATGTCCCAATTGTCTTTTCAGCTTTGTTTATTTTCTGATTGGCAAGGAAACTATGAAATTCTGTCTTGTTTCTTTTACATGCTTTCTTGCTCTCTTCCGTTTTCCTCCTATTAGACATCCGGCACACGTTAATATTTCAAAGTACACTTCACAGTAGAGTCAAGCAGCTATTTATGCTGCCAGAATTAGTCAAGCCAATAAATAAGATGGCTACTTAAAACATATGCATATATGAACCAGCCCTGAACATTGCAAGTTGGTTCAAAGGCAAGCAGGGAGTTGGCTATCTGTAGCAACTGGTTGAAAGACCGATCTCTATGCTCTAATATTCCAAATGCTATAGTATCAGCACTGTTCTTAATTCATTTTTAATACTTGCCACAAACAGTGGGGGAATAAAAGGCCTCTTTTAAGTCCACAGTGCAAGTTATGATTCAGAAGAAGACCTCTAAAGTATTTTACGTTTGGTGCCCCTATTTACAACAGCTACTTAATGTGTTGTTTTTTTGTTGTTGTTGTTTGTTTTGTTTTTTTAGCATTTGCCAAAAAAAATCACAATCTTTGCTATAAACAACAACAACAACAAAATCATAGAAACATTAAGGTTGGAAAATACCTCCAAGATCATCTGGCCCAACCACCCCCCTACCACCAATATCAGCCACTAAACCATGTTCCTAAGCACCACATCCCACCTTTCCTTCAACACCCCCAGGGACAGTGACTCTCCCTGGGCAACCCATTCCAATGCCTGACTGCTCTTTCTGAGAAGAAATGTCAAAGTAATTTCCAACCTAAACCTCTCCTGGCACAACTGAAGGCCATTCCCTCTAGTCCCACTAGTTACCTGTGGAAAGAGGCTGACACCCAGCTCCCCACACCTTTCTTTCAGGTACCTGTAGAGAGCAATACGGTTTCCCCTGAGCCTCCTCTTTCCCAGACCAAACAACCCCAGTTCCCTCAGCCTCTCCCCATAGGACTTCTGTTCCAGGCCCTTCACCAGCTCCCTTCACGAGCTTCATAGCCCTTCTCTGGACACACTCCAAGGCCTCGATGTCCTTTTTCTAGTGAGGGGCCCAAAACTTGTATTGCCACTCCCTGCACCTCAGTCTGCTGGCCAGCGAGGAAAATATGTCCATTTTTTACCGTGGTGGGAGGTGGTGAAGAAGTGTTCTCCATTTTCTATCAGACACACACATAAGGAGAGATTAGCAGCAGAATTGTGTAAAACTTTCATTAGAAAAACCCATGACCACTTGTAACGTCCTCCTTTCCCTTGATTTCCATTTACTTTATAAACACAAAAATGCTGTTCACGCCCTTACATTTGTACCAATTTATCATTCTACAGAAAGGCCATGCAAATAACTTAATGGTTTAGTATGATTTAAACAACACAAAAGTGACTAACAGGATGACAGTTGCTTCAGAGGATATTTCTATGAAGTAGAAACAGGGTGCCCCAACATCCGAAAACAGGCTGTGATTAAGAACAAAGATTTCACCAGTTTAACATGACATTCATTAGTTCAGACCACCTGATAGCATCCTTTGAAGTTTATTTTCCTGAAATCCAAAACTAAGCCCATCTTCATATAATTCATAAATGCAGCTAGAGGGATATCACCCCAGTTAAAAAAAAAAAAAAAAAAAAAAAAAGTCTATTTGAAATTTATGTGTGTATATATATTTGTGTGTGCATGTGAACACTATTCTTATCTGTGAATGCCACTCTTCTAGGGAGTTTTGAAGGAATTTGAGTTGTAAATACATTTTTGGCATGGAAAAATTACTAAGCATGAAACGACCATAAACAGAATAAATATCTTCAAGCTGTTACCAAAACATATTTAGTTTTATTTTAAATAATAATAATTTCATCCTATTGTTTTTAGAAGTTCTCTCCAGCAAGATTTATGCTGTTAACATATAAAAACTTGACTATTGAGTGTTTTGTCCTATGGCAAATAGTAAAAACAACTGCCTGTCTAGTTACCATTCCCTTCCTGTCAAGGCTGCCAAAAGGTTCATTCAGTAGCTTGCAAACTTCCTTCACAGGCTATACAGGCAGCATGAGGAATTACCAATAACACAGATAATTGCCATTATTTTTAATAATCAAGATCCATCAGAGGGACATTATGACTGAAAAAGTGGGGAACATAACCCTTGCAACTAGTCTTTTCTGCTCCCCTATGTGCATCTGTAAGTATCTGATAAAATGAAGTGCTTAAAAAAGGTAAGTTCTGAAGATCATCCCACAGGTCTGTCTGAATTCTAAAAACATATCTGTAATCAAAGTGTCTCCACAAAGTACGGGCTTTTTTGTTTTATATTTATATTTATTATATTAATATTTATTATATTTATATTTATTTTTCTTATTGGCTGTATGTATTCCTACTCCCCCATCCTACCATTGTCTTTAATACAACAAAATCAGCAAAATTAACCACGTGCCAGGCTGTCCTGTACTCCACAACAATGATATCCAACCAAATTAAATATAAACCTGAATCACTACAAGAAAAATAAATAAATGAATAAATAATGTTCCTTTGCAGCGTTCCCAAAGACTGTCGGGTCACAAACCCTTTACATATTATTGCTCACTCCATGAGTTATCTCTGAAGTAAGTTTCTGTCCATTGTGTTCTGAAGCCTGCAACCAGAGAAAATATTTGGACACCCCAGTCAGTCAGACCAGCTATTTCAGTAACAAGGAGCTCATGTTATACCATCTGTTAGCATGACTTTCTGAAGTCAGATAGAAAGCTACTTCAAATGGTTAGCAAATTATTTAAAAAGTCATCATTTTCAAGAACCTTAAAATAAAATTCAAAAGTCACTGGACATTACTGTTTGGATTCTTTGAGGAATGTGCAACAGTTCTGCAAGTAATGAAATGCAATGTGTTCCTACTTCAGATTAAATGAGTTTTAGACAAAATATCTCATTTATAACAGGCTTGTGTAAAGCATCGTTGCAGCATACAGGATTAAGGTGATGTTGTTTCAAGTTAAAGCATGTCAGTTTCCAAGACAGACTGAGAGAAAACAACATATCTTCATCAGAAAATTTACTACTGCTAGTAGTAATACATATCAGATAAATATTTAATTCATCTGAAGACCTATCTATCAAATTCATGCAGTTTTATGTATTTAGTTCCCTTTGCTGTATCAGCTAAGTTGACTCCCCTTCTCAGCATTGTCTACAGATGAAGAGAGTAGAAGTTTTGTTAAAAATCACATTTGGCTTTGACATATTTCAAAATAAAGTCTCTCTATTTTTGTAAAATACTCTTCATGAATTAAAACTTTCAACACTGTTGTGAGGGGCTGATGGCAGGAAATCAGATTCACAAAGCATGAATAACCAGTTACAACAAAAGGATCAAATGACAGGAGTAAATATCATGGTAACTGAAATCAATGACAAATCTTGCATTAAACCAAGCAGAGCTGCAATTTTATTCTGTTTCCAGGAAACACAAATGCATTACATCAGTTGAGATGCACTTCCCATCACAATGACTTGATTGCTGAGTCCTTTGGTAATTTATACTAGAGAAGGAAGAAGCTACTGAATACAGCATTGACCTCTCCCCCAGAAGTAATGTATCTTTGCCACTGTGGAACAAAGTTTTGGGAATCCAAAGAAATCAGAGCCATCGTTAATATAACCTCAGTGCTACCAAGAGAACTAATAAAGATGCAACACCCCCACCCCCCATAAAGGTTTTGGAAAGTCAGAAGAAAGATATGTAATTACCTTACTGGCTTTTCCACTACGAAATCTGTCCCTACTAATACATTTTGACTTCATGATCACTTCCAGTCAAATTTGACTCAAATATACTTGTATCAGATGAGTTCATGGAAATCAGCAGGTACAAAGACCAGCGACACATGGATGAGTGGCCACTGAAAGACAACAGGAGCTCTGTCCACCTTATTTTACAGCAGGGATTCCACAGAGCACAACGACTAGGCAGAAAAAAAAATGGGTGGATGAAGTAAAGAGAGAATAAAAAGCTCCAGGAACATCTAGATGTCAGAATAACTAGTACCCACTGACCTGCTTGGCTTTCAGAGGTTATTGGCCTCTGCCTTATTTAATTTAAACTTCTGTCACAGGTGCATAGATGAGCAGACTCCCAATGTTCCAGCAGAAAAACCCTGCAAAGTAGTTGAGAATATGAAGAACATAAAATAGGACGGCAGTGCTTGGGTGGTACCCAAATTATGTATTGCTCCAAAAAAGAAAGCATTACAGCACTAAGATTACAGTATCTGTATTACAGTGTTTTACCAAAATAATTCATTATGACATAGCTAATTGTTTTGTTTTCAGTAAAGCGTTATTACCAAACAAGAGTAGGATAGTAACAGCCTGCTAAAAAATAAATGTAAAAAATTCCAAAACTGAATTCAAAAGGCTCATTGAACTGTGCATCAGCTGATATGTGAGGTGATAATTCTGAAGGTCTAAACCTTGATACACAGAATTTCACAGCCAAACAACATAAAAAGACAAATACCAGTAAAGGAACATATATAATGTAGCATTAAAAGATAGGAAGTCTCTGATACTCATGCTTTCACATGAGAGTGCACATTCTGAATAACATTTGAAAGGGATCAGTAACCATCATACAGACTGAAGATATACTACCTCATAATTACTATACAATTTTAAACATACTCATCTATTTCTCCTTATTTTCACATTTTAATGACACTCCTCCCAAAGAGCTAACAATCATTTTAAAGGTTAATAGCTCTGAAGTAACTTCACAAAGATTTCTCAACTGAAGCAAAGATGCAGTATTGAGTTTGTTGAAAACATCTATGAAAAGCATCTTGACAGAACAGAAATTCTCCCTCAGTATGGCGTAACACCTCACTCCTTAAGCAAGAGTACTGGCTGCAGCACAATTACCTGTAACTAGTCCAGTAACTAGAAAGAAGGAAGAAGTTATGTTGCTTCTGTAGTTAAATCAATATTAAAAGGTGAAGTAAAATAGCTGGAAATTCTAATGCTTAATACAGACAAGAGACAGAAAATGGTAAATGCCCAGAAAACTATGAATTACAATTACAGTTCAGAAGTATTTGAAGGGTATCTTCTCTTCTCTGTTTACTCCTACATATTTTTTCTCCTCCCCAGCAGTCCCTGGTAAGGTAGATCTGTTGACTTAATTTTTCTTGCTGTTTCTCCCAGATACAACGCAAAACAGTGATTCTTCTCTCAATGAGAATTTATCTTAGAGAAGTGGCAACAGTACTTCTAATCAAAACTGGTCATTACATCACTTTGTGGTTTTAATACAAGCACATTTAAATTCATTTCACTGATGGCCTTGAGCTGCACAATGCACCATTATAATTTTAATTCAAAGGTCCCAGCTTCCCAGTGTCTGGAACCTGGTTGTGGAAAAGGATAAACACAACAGCAAATGAAGTCACTGGAAACCACGACAACTTCCTGCTTGGATCACTAAAGCAATGTTGTCATTATTTCAGATTTTCTCCAATTACTGACGCACCCTAAACTTGTGAATATTCTTGTACTTGTGTCTAATCCCTTCAGCATCTTCAGTAACATGCAGTTCAGCACAGGACATCTCTATATTTAAGCAAAGCTTAAGCCACTACCACTTGGTGTTTTAACAAAAGAATTTCTTCTTAATATTTTCCCACTACAACTGGATAGCTGTTCTTAAGTCCTCTTTTCAATTATGGTATATATAGCAGATTTCAGCTTCCTTACCATTCCTCCTTTGAGCTCCATAAGCACCAGAAGAACTGTTGTCAAACAAGGAAAACAAAAACCTCCTTTTTCAAGTGCTAGGGAAGATATGTTTCATGGCACCACAGAGTGGCTAAATGCTTTGATTCAGACACAAGGTTATTAAACAAGATGCTGAATAGAGCTACAAAAGTGATTCAATACATTTTTAAAAGCACACACAGCTGAATAAAAACAAACAAAAAGTTACCCTTGCAGCCAAATCTGAAAGTGACAAACACAACATCATCTTGTCAACAAAATCAAGGTTTGTCACAGACAAGATCACCACCAGCAAAAGTAGCCAGCCACAGTGATGCTAGCTGTACTCACAACATAGTAATGGCTAGAGCTATCCAAGACTATTCATTTTAAGAGACCCAGAGAAGGAGAGCTACTGAAGAGACCTACATAGAAACATGTGCTGAATGTAGACAGATTTCCGCTTTAATAAAATGTTGAGAGAGGAGGGACCACACATGAACAAGGTGATAAGATACAAATCACACTTACAATAAAACACAGGGTAAAACACTAGAAGTTTCAGAGTGACGTAGGAAAACAATGGTAAAAGACATGACCTGAGATGTCAGTTGGCACTTAGTTGATCAGTGAAGATAACAGTAAACCACAAATAAATAAATAAATAAATAAAATAAATAAAATGAAAGGTTATCTGTAAATACATTCATTAATAAGATTCAACAGGTACCCTTTATGTTATTACTGAAAAGAGGGGGAAAAACAGTTAAAAATAGTTAAGCAGAAAGAAAATGTGTTACATTAAAAAGATAACACTCATACTTCTAAAAAAAGCCCTAAATCTTACATTCCAATCTTATACACCACTGAAAAGATTTCTTCAAAATCAGACAATTTGCTGAGAGATATTTACATAGTAAGTTTCTCATCTACCCCAAAAGAAACCTCTCAGCTTAGAAATAGCTTTCCCTATAAGGATGAACATTTCCTTCTGTTGTAATCACATTCCTTCAAGCAATGAAAATCTTAAACATACCACTGCAATTTTCTTTTTCTAATTTCTACCCCTTAGATGCTACTGCCATAGATGGATAAGCTTCCACCATTTTTCTTCAACATATGTGCTAACAACACACACACTTCAGCCATCCTTGTTAACTGACTTTGTCAGAAGACTTTGTCTTCTACCCTGTGAGCACTCATTTAGAAATTTCCACCACGACTTTTAAGATGCACTCCAAAGCAGGAACTTAAAGAAAAACATTGTCCAGCTAATTTTTTGCAGTTTGGCAGCAAGCCATGTCCTCCAACAATGATCACCAATTCACTGGATGCATCTTTCACTCTGTAGAACCTGGGGTTGAGTCCCAAGAACAAGGTCCATAGAAACAAGGTCTGCCTTAGTGCCACAAGCTGTATAAAGCTGTACTCTGCAGTCCATATGGCTATGTCCCTATACAATTAAATAAAAGGTGCCAGAGCCTGATGTCTAGCCACAACGTAAAGGGCCATGATACAGCTTACATCCACGTAGATAAACACTTCTCCATACAGGATGTCAGAGGAGACAAGCACTATCCCCACTGCCCCTTGGGAACTGTCACCCTTTGCTTTCTCCCAGCTCTCAGGAAGACAGTTAGGCACAGGTCAGGACTGGACCAGGGAGCACACTGAAAATTAAAGTAGATGGACACGGATAGAGCTTGAGCTTGTGGCTTCTCTCTGCCTCAAAGTATAAGTACTGCATATAGCTCCAACAAAAGTCCAAAAAAGGTTTGAAAGAAACGAGCAATCTACGAGCACATTCCTACTTACAACCAGCCTATGAATGTCCCTACAACATGCCAGACTATCCTGTTCTCTACCATAACAAGAGCTATGCCAGGAGTTGTAAGGGGAATGAGTTGTTCTCTAAACAGTCGAGTCTGCAGGTCACCTATACTCTCTCTCCTCTTGAGAGCACTTCTTAAAAGGACACCTCTGGTCCTAAGACCCTCTTGTATTCATAATTACGAACTGAAGGCCACAAAGCTACAGCTACATAAGACTCATGAAAAGGCAGTGTCCAAAGGGCAGTTCTCTCAGGAGTCTTTACCAGAGAAAACTGATGCCTGAAGAAACAGAACAGTGAGGTACATCCAGAAAAAAAAGCAATTTGCTCACAAGCATGAGACACAGGAGGCTGGCAGGATGAAACCTGAGTGTACTGGCTAAGGCAGTGCCTGTTTTGAGAACAGATTAGTTCAGTTTCCTGTTACATCAAACAGTAACTTTCATCAGTCCTACGTTCACTTAAAAAAAAAAAAAAAAAAAAAACACACTACTGACATCACACTTAGGGCTGGGCAGAAAGTGGCAGATTAGGAAATACCATGAGTCACTGCAAATACAGAACACATAGAAAGAGTTATAAAACTGCTGTGTAAAATCTAGTGTTATAGAAAAAAAGGGGGGGGCAACATAGCCAAAGTGAACTATACTACAACTAGCGTAAGAATGGCAGCCTGCCTTCAAATAAACAAGGCAACTGGGGAAAATAAGAACATTGTAAAAATAACAGGGTAAGACATAGGCAGGCTGCAGGAAGGAATAAGAGCAACACTATTCAGCAATTAAGAAGGAAACATCAGCTAAAATAAGCTGATGGGTGGACAAGGAGGAAATAATATTAAGCCAAAAAAAAAAAAAAAAGATAAAAGAAAGAGAAAACGATGCAAAGAAAGCACAGCCAACAGAGCTATTCTCCCAGAAAGAATTCACTCTGGACAAGTTTCCAATATATCTTTATATGCATGAAAGAAAACCAAAATATAAACACACACACACACACAAGTATAAGCACTAGTGGAATATTGTGGAACATAAATATTTTTAGGAATAGTTGAAAACAATTAGAACAAAAGGTAGCAGCTTTACCTGGTCTGGAAGTAAATAAGACACTAGAGAAGAAATACAATGGGGAAATAAAAAACAGGCAGTGAAGAAAACTCCATCATAGTTCCAGCTCAGCATCTTATTGTCTGAACCAGAAGAACACCCCGGCGTTGCAGAAAGGCTACTAAGACACCTAGGGCAAAGAAAGTGGCATCTCTCCTAGCAATTATAAAGTTTCCCCACAGAGTGAAGCAAAGTAAACTGCATTGTTAAGGTGGACATAGCAATGCTTGTCAGCAGCTAAAAATTAATGCTATTTTGAGGGTGTAGTTCAAGATGAATCAAGATAATTAGAGACGCAAGCTTTCTGTATAAAGCTATTACAACTTAGGATGAAAAATCTTTCCTTTAGGAACCATTTCTGGCTTGACTTCAGGGGATTTTTTTCAATGCAAGTGGAAGCGTAAGAGGAAGGAAGAATGCTGGAATTATTAACAGCTGAATAAACTTTGTTAAGAGAAGTACAGCTCAACTGCAGAGGAGTTTGTTGATAATACAGAAACAAGGAATCAGATCAATAAGTGCTAATGAAAGCATTAAATCTTCGTATTTTCCAGATGGAAGGTGGATTAACTGGTCTCATAGATCCTGACAGTATTTTCTTCAGGTCCCAACATCCAATACGGTCAGATTACTACCGCTGCCTTTATGTTGATGGTTTTTATTATTATTTTAATTAGAAACCACCGAAGTGAGTATAAATTCTCTCAAGGCAGCAAGTACTATTAAGAAGACTTCTCTTTTTTTTTTTTTTTTTAATTCTTGAGACAGAACTACTTTGAAAAGCCTCCAAGTGATACAGGAACCCCAATTCCAGTCCTATCAAGCCGTAAAATTTAGACATTTTATTGTCAACAGTCTCACTCACACAGATTAAAACTTGCTATCAATGTCTTTTCTGCAAGAATATGAAATTTGGAAACAAAGTAAAAAAAAAAAAAAAAAAAAAAAAAAACTCCTTTCTGCCACACTTAGGATTTAGAAAGCTTTCTATGGTAATAAATCACTGGAAAAATTATATATAAAAATTACTTAACTCCAAAATAAAGGAGTTCCTTGTAAATATGTTGATAATACACTTTCCTGAAGTAATTCATACTCTTGCCAAGAGTTTTCCCCTAAGAACATAATTAGCATACTTCTAAGTTGGAAGAAAGAATGCTCAGTGTGCAGTAACAGTAAAGATCGATTCATCGATTTACTATGAAAATTTGGAACTTGATAATCAGAATGTCCATCTCCTCTGCAAAAACAAACACCTCATGAGCACTTTGGAATGTCAATTTGTTAACAAAATCATGACTTTGAACGTGTTACCTGCTTTTTGAACTGTCTAATCCATGCGTGCAACACATCACTACATTGTCTGGCACAACAGAAGCCAAAGTCTCTTATTAACATCAGCCAAGCTAATGGTTCCTCCCACACTAATTATAACAGTTTGACAAGAAATGGTGATGAAACAACACAAATATGCTACTTTTTAACAAGCTTTTAAAAAGGGACCAGAAGAAGACGAAGGGGAAGAAAAATAATAAAATTAAAAATAAAAATAATAATAATAATAATAATAAAAAATCTACCTCCCAGCTGAAAATCCTGTTTTCTAACCTTAAAGCAAATTAGGAAAAAAAATAAAAATTTAAAAAAAAATCATTTAACAGGGGAGGAGGTCAAAGCCGAGGCTTGATTTAACTCAACTGCCACATTTAACCACATCAACTTGCCACATCCCACAAGAAAAGCAAGGCTGAGCTATGAGAGGCTGCAGATGGGAAAAGATGAAATACTGGAAGGAGCTGTCAATCAGTAGGTGGCACTCTTCGAGCTCTACCAGTAGGAAGCCAGGTACCAGCACAAGTGAAGCCACATTGCACAGAAAAGCCTGGATCTTTAGGAGAAATATGAAAAAGAAATAACGAGCAATCCTAACAATACCTGACATCCATGGGGAACACAATGGCTTCATTTCAATGCTATAGACAACAATCCTTGTATCTAGTCTCCAAAGTTCCTAGGAATTATAGCTTTTGAATGCTGTAAACATTTTGGATGAATGCTGCTGTATACCAGAGTACTAAAACCAGTACTTCACGAAATTCTCCATTACATCTGCACAGAACACCCTGGACGCAGTCTTATAGCCAATTATGCAGATAGAAGTGAAACTGGTGAATGATAAAAAGATATTTTAACGTAACAAAAATGCAGCATAATTATTTAGATTTTGCCACAAATGTTTTTCAATGCTGTCCAACAAATTTGTTACAATAAGTAGAACATATGACTAAATATTTTGGAATACATGTATTGCTACTCGTGCAATATATACTAGTGAAATGTAGCTCACGCACCTAAAGATTCAATTGTTTTTAGAGTTCAAATCAATACAAGATATGATAAAAATGAAAATGTTGCTCCATAAAACAAGTGTCAAATTTTCTGTTCCTCTAAATAGTCTTTCTTCATTTATCAATTACAGGCTTTTTTCTTCATATTTTAAATACAGATTCAAGCCAACGTACATTACTGCTCATTTGATGAAGCAGTAAAGGAAGAACAGATTTAGTAATGAAGTTTGAGTACAGGTACTTGTAATTGAAACAGCCAGCAGAGGGAGTATAAAAATGAAACAAAAAAAAAATGCAAATGCTTTTTTTCTTTTTATATTTTGTTTTACTTACAATGTTAGCTTTCTTTTACAATAGTGCAAAAGGCAAAAAAAAAAAAAAAAAATCATTTTAAAGCATTAACCATAATGACTAGAAACAATAATGTTTCAAAGTAACACTAAAATTTTTTGCTCATATTACCTCTGCCAAACGGAATGACAATTTTAAATCACAGACAAGGTTAAATATCGATCAACAAGCTGCATAAGCCAGTTCCAAGTTGTAAACTCAGAGACAAAGAGACTCTCATTCTTGGTTTATTAATCCAAAACCAAAATCTTGTTTCAAGAATTGAGAGAATAGAAGGTATGATGTATTTGTATTAGGATGCAGCACAAAATCTTAGAAGTGAACAAAAAGGTACTGATCTGTACAACAGAAGGATTTTATAGAGATTAAGCCACATACATGCCCCAGATCATCCATGGAAATGAGCGTTTGCATGACTATTTCAAAAGCCACTAAGTCACATGCTGAAATAAACATTCATCTTTACACTTTCAGGTTCTCACCATATTTGGCTTAAACACCAACCAAAGGAGGAAGGACATGAACAGGGGTGACTGGAGCCTTCAGCTCCCGTTTAAGAACATAAGTTTAAGAACTTCGGATAAGCTGCTACCCTACTCTCAAAAGTGACAGAGACACCATCTCCTAAACCATCTGCACTGTGCATAATTATTCCTTCCATGGTCCTTCTGAAACAAGGGACAAGCTTACTGAACTAACTAGAAAGGCTTTACCTGCTTTCTAAAGGCCTACGAGCACCATGTGCCCGCAAGCCACGAGGCAAATGTGGACAGCAGAGCTGAGGAGGCAAAGGGACTGTGGATTAATTATTTCAAAAGTAAACAGCGTGCTTTATAGGTATTTCTACAAATGGTTGCGTAATTTAGAAAAACACTCCTTCACTGTTAACTGGGTGCATTCCCTTTCTATGCTGTAAGCATGTTCTCTCTTTCTCTCCGAACAGAACAGTAGTGCTTCTGAGCAGGATGAATGGTGGGACTATACAATAATGCGAAACGGGGTATTACGACGCCCCAGTCCTGATGGGAACTGTTGAATGACACCTCTTACCATCATAACTGCACACAGCTTTGGCCACAATTCTGTTTCTCTAACCAATGTGGAGCCAGAATCCCTAAGGTGAAAACTAGGGTTTAATTCTGTTTTCTACATTATCACATACACATTAAGGATGGTTTAACTGCAAAAGGAAACTCTGTCCACCTGTATGCATGAGATTCATTGCTGAAGATCAGCATTTGGCTTAAAACACCCTGACTGCAAGTACTGAAGAGACAGACCAGAAAAAAAAAAAAAAAAAAAAAAGAGAGAGAGTCAAGCCAAGATTAACTTTCCCACCAGCACAGGTAACAGGTATACTTCTAACTTTATTTAAACCTTAATTTGTATTATCTCCCACAATTACAGGTCTTATTGCATCTACTCTTTGTTAGAGTTTTACTCAGTCTGAAAGTCTTGACATCTGTCACATGTAGGTGCAGGATAAACTTGCCGCATCACAGAACGAGCAGATAAAACAACTCCACATAAAATATCCATAAACTGGTAATACTTGCACCAAGCAGAAAGATCCCACAGTGTAAAATATTCATATCTGATTTGTGCACAGCTTGAGAGACCTCTCGTGTAGAAGGAACATAGGACATTCCCCTGCAGGTAAGGTATTCCACAAGAACCTGGAATACCTGGCAATGGTCAGTATCTTAAATACAGCAGAACACCAATAGAGAATTGATCCAAGATGGTATATATTAGACATCTCCCAAAACACTATGTTATACATCAAGTTACAAATTAAAAAAAAATCAGAACAAAACACACCATACAGAGTTCATATAAGCCTCTGCAGTCCAGTGCTTTAATTGGAGTCTTAAAAATAGTCAAATATGGAACAAATAGAATATTGCAGGGTCTAACCTTTTAATAAAATCAGTAACTTCTAACAAAATCCTGATAGGAGTACATGCACATTGAAAGAGGTCAGACAAGAAGAACACATCTGCAGTAATTTCATTGGTTTTTGGTCTTGAAGATTCTGTTTGGTCACTTTTAAGTCTCCCACCCAAAGGGCGAATTTCAATTCTCTCCCACATAGAACTCACCAGTTGCCCTCTGTAAAGAAATATTTAGACTTTTTTGTCTTGAGCGTCAAAGAGGATGTGTATGTATACGTGTATGATTTAGAACCTAAAATACAATTCAAGAAACAAAACCCATGAGATGCAGCACATAACCTGCATTATCCTACATCATCTCACCCTCTTGAGCACAATAATTATCTTCCTGC
Source organism: Oxyura jamaicensis (assembly GCF_011077185.1). Taxonomy (NCBI): domain Eukaryota; kingdom Metazoa; phylum Chordata; class Aves; order Anseriformes; family Anatidae; genus Oxyura; species Oxyura jamaicensis. The sequence continues at coordinate 45,706,761 of NC_048895.1, read as the reverse complement.
CGTACTGTAAGTAGGACTGTGTGCAGTACCCCAAGAAGTTGGATGAGGGGTTTTTGTAGTAGCCGCATCATAACCAAATAAAAGAGTATCTTGTTTGACTTCCCTGTGCTCCTCTTTCTTCAGCCTGCTTTCCAAGGGAAATCAGATTTATGCAAACACTTAGGGGGTGGGGAGGGCTGAGGAGTGCTGTACAGATATGTATACATGCACACACGGATGTCTGTCTGCCTGACCTCACTAATACCTTCTGAGCCCATTGGCCAGTTTCAACCACATTCAAGAGAGGAGTCAAGATACCATGCATTTAGGTTCTTGAAAGTTTCATGAGAGCAGGCTGCAGAGCACAGAAAAGTGCCTCCCCAGAGAGACAGGCTGCATGTCTTATTAGATGTCAGAAAACTCTCAGGGAAAAGAACCATTCTGCCCCTTTCCTGCCTGCAGGAAAATCTTTAAAGGTCACAACCAGTCAAAGATGACCAAGTTACTTCCGTTCAAGTGTTCACAAAATAGCTTAAATTAAATTCATCGTTCCTTTTAAAATGTTGTTTTGAATAGAGCTGATGTTTTCCATGCCTTCTTCCTCTTGGTCTAGCATAAGAGAGAACTGCCCTACATGACACATTCCCTAGCTCGCTCCCTTGCTCCCAAGACTACTTATTTTAAAGCATCAGAGTTATGCTACTTGCGCGACTAGTGCTCCACTCCTCTCAAGCACAGAGAAAATAAAAACTAGAAGAGCTTAAGAATCTCTTCAGGCCTTAAAACTGAGTAAGTATATGGTTCCATAGCATAATAAAATATTGCATAAAGTTTCAAAAGGACAATGGGGCACGTATATAGTGGTCTTTATACACCTCTACCACATAACAGAACAAGTACTACCACGCTTGATAAAGAGAACTGTTCGGCAATAAGGAGGTTTTAGCTGACATCTCTAAAGCTCTTCTCACATCCTCAAGAAATACGTACACGTGTGAACTAAATACTATGTGCCTGTACCCAAAAAGCTACCCAACAAAAGTGAAAGTGTGCCAAGATACCAACTTGCGAGTTCAGGGACACCTTAAGGCATAAATCGGTGACTTAAGAGACAGTTGGGAGAAAGAAAAAAGAAAAAAGAAAAAAAGAAAAAAAGAAAAGTCACACCAGCCACAACTGGTGGAAGCCACCCTAAAACCGTACCGCTAGGCTAGGCGACCGGAGGTGTCCGATGAAGCAACGTTTCAACCCGAAAGCACCATGCGCCCCGAAGCCCTTCGCTCCCGCGGCTATGCCGGAGACCCCGAGACTGGGGCCGAGGGGCTCCGGGGAGGCGCCCCCCGAGACGCCCCCCGAACGGGGGTCGCCTGCCCCAGGGAGGCTCGGGGCGCTCCATGAGGGCCCCGGCGGCGCACAGTGAGCGCGGCCGTGCCCGGCGGTGCCGCCTCCCCGGGCGGCCCCGCAGCGAAGCCCGGCCGAGGGAAGGGGGCAGCCGGTGGCGAGGCCGGGTGGGGAGCCCCGAGCCCCCCGCGCGTGGCAGACCCGCCAGGAGGTGAGGGAGGATGCGCGGCGTGCGCCCCGCTCGGTCCTCTTCCTCCTCGTCCTCCGCCGCTTTTCTGCCGGCTGCCGAGACCGCGAGGCTTCCTCACCGCCCCTCGGAGCGAGCAGGGGGGGCAGCCTCCGCTCCCCCGGTACCGTTGGCGAGCGAATTAAGCAGCACCAGGTAGCAGGCTGCTGACACGCACACCCGCGGCGTTACGCCCGGCGCCGGAGCGATGCGGAGACGGCCGCCACAAAGCGCTCGGGCACGCCGAGCATCCCCTTTGTCCGTGCATCCTCGCCGCTCCTCCATGCGTCCACGCACGCCTCGCGCACGCAGCCCCTTTGTGTGTTCGCCTCCCCCCAGCTCACAAAGAAAGCGATGCCCTTGCCTTCCTCGCCGCATGCACCCAGCCTCGGACACGGCCCTTCGTCCCCCCCCCCACCTCCTCTCCGCCGGGCGGTACCTACTTGTGTTCAAGAAACAGTCCGTAAACCTCCTAAAGCAGCTGGCAGAATTAGATCCATCTTCCATGTCTGGCCCTAGGAGCAGGGGAGCCGAGGAGGAGGAGAAGAAGAAGGCGCCTCTCTGCCGCTGCTGCCGCCTCGGAGTCCCGCTCCTGCCGGGGCCGTCGCCTCCTCGGATCCCGTCGCCGCGGGCTGCTGCCGCTGCAGCCCCGAGGGAATCGCAGGACCACGAGCGAGAGGCGGCCGGGGGGAGGAGGAGCCGGGAGTGGTGCTGCCGGGGGCCGCCGGCCGTGGAGCGGAGCAGCAAGCCCTGGATGGAGGAAGAAGAGAAGAGTCTCCTCCTGCCGCTGCCGCCTGGATGGGCGATCAAGTGAGCTGCTGCTGCCGCTGCTCCGCCAACATCTCTTCCTCCTCCTCCTCCCCTCCCTTGGAGACTCGTGAGGTTAAAGGAAGACGAGGAGGGGAAACGAGGAGGCGGCGGCAAGAAGTAAAAAGAAGATGGAGAAGCGGAGGAAAAGGAGGGGATTGGAGCGAGGAAAGGAGCCGCCGCCGCTCTGGGGACGATGCTGGCGGAGGCGGCGGCGGAGGCTGTCCCTGCAGCACGGCTCCCGCTGCTGCTGCTGGTTGTTAGGAGGAAAGAGAGGGAGCTGCAGGCAGCCGAGCCGCCTCCGGGAGCGGGGGGAGGAGGAGGAAACCCGCCGCTGCCTCCACCTCCGCCGCTCTGTCCATGGGAGTGGAGCAGGCGGCTGCCGGAGCCGGGCTTTTCCCCGGGTGCCGCAGCCAGGGGGGCCGAGGGGCGGGCTAAGAGCCGCTTCTCCGGGTTGGACATGCTTCCGCTCTTCCCTCCCTTTCGCCGTAGTTTAAGGCAGGATGTCTAGCAGAGACACCGGAGTAGGCAGAGAGGGGAAGCCGCGCAAGGACGGAGCAAAACGAGAGGCGACGGCGGTCCGGTCCTGCTCTCCCTCCGGCAGCCCCGGGCCGGCACCGCCCGCGCACCCCAGCCCCCTCCGTCCCGAAATCCTCACATTCCCGGTCCCCCTTTAGGCCGGAGGGGGACGCGGCGCTACCGACCGCCGAGCGGCTCCGATCCCCTTTTAAAGTCCGCTTCTCCTCGTGCTCCCGCCTCGCCTTCACAGCGAGAAAACGCTAACAAGCTGTATTTTCTTCCAGCAACGCAAATATTGCCCCGTATGTGCGTGCGCGTCTGCAAAGAGACAGATAAAATCACTGCAGTGCCGCTTCCAATACTGAGCCCGGCCGCCAGAAAACGCCCACTGGCGGAGCGATCGCTTCCCAAGCTGCCTCCCTTCCTCCCGCTCCCAGCCGCACACCCAGGAGCTACGGCACGGCGCTTACCTAAAGAGAACGCAGACAGAGACGCGAGGAAAAGACCCTCCCTATGCGTGCGGCCTCGGTACCCGAAGCGGCGATTTCCAGCCGCCCCGGGCGAAAGGCGGGCGCCCTGCGGCGACTGGCACAAAGCCGCCGGGGAGCTGACCCTGGGTGCCCGCGGAGCATCGCCGCCCGCTTCCCGGGGACAGGCTCGGGCCGCTCCCCCCGATGCCCCGCACCGCACTCGTGTGCCCCCTCTCCCCTTTCTCCGCTAAGGCCAGCAGCCCCCAGCCCCGTGTCTCTCAGGCCCCTGAGCCGCCCCCCCCCGGCTCCCCCCGGTCTACCTGGGAGCCGGCCCCTGGGGCTGCGGTACCCCTATGCCCTGACCCCGCTCCCCGGTGCCCGCCGCTCCGAAGCGGGCCCTGGCGAGCCGCCAGCCCGGAGGGGTCCCGGGACGCGGCAGGAGCCGCCCGCCCGCCGTGCCGTCCCGACAGGACCAGGACGGGGATGGGGATAAGGACCGGGACAGGGCCGCCCATCACTGCCCGGGGCCGCCCCGGTTCAGCCCTCCCGGGCCGGTAGCGCAGAGCCCCGGCCGCGCTCAGGCGTCCCGCAGGCGACACCCCCGGGAGAGGCCGGCCCCAGGGGAAGCCGGGGAAGACCCCGAAACGGAGCGGGGCCGAGGGCAGCGCTCGGAGCCCCCGCGGCGCAGATTTCGTTGTCGCCCTGAACCCGCTGAGCGCCGGGTGCAGCTGGGGGACGGAGCTCGGAGCCGGGCGGGGGTGCGCTCAGAGCGGCTGGCCCTCAGGCTGGGCTGAGACGGAGACACGGGGAGCAGAAGAGGTGACACGGGGAGCCGGCGGCCCGCTATCGGGGCTGCCCGCTGCCCCCTGCCCGCCTCGCTACCCGGCGGCGGCGCTTACCTGTGCGCCCCGCCCGGCCGGGGCTCTGCCTCCATCCCTCCCTCTTCTCCTTCCCTCCCTCCCCGCCCGCCGCAGGTGTGTTCCCGTCGCAGGTGTTCCTGTCCCTGGTTATCGCCGGCAGAGCTCCGTTTCCCTGCGCCCTCCGACATCCCGGCGGAGCGGCGGCGGCGGCTCCGCTCCGCTCCCGAGAGCGCCCGGGGGGATCCCGCCGAGCCCTCGCCGCCCTCCCGACCCGGAGCGGGAGGGTGCCGTCTCCCCCCCCCTCGCCCCTGCTTCAGACACGTCACCAACCTGTGCTTCTCGTCTCGATTTCAAAGTCTTGCCGCGCTTTAGCCGCATCGTTTCAGGACTTCTGTTAGCGCTCGAAAACGGACGAATTTCCATGTCGGGGGCAGATACGCGATATGGTCATCCGGCAGCACGCGAAATAAGGTGTTTCTCTACAAATAACAACGCTTTCAAATTAAATCGTGTGTGCGGCTCGCTGAACGTTAGCTGCCAGCGGGAAACAGTCCCCGGAGTTCGCAAAGGGGTTCAAACGCCAAAACAAATTAAAGAGTCACTTAAAAAGAAAAACACAGAGCAAAACAACTCACAGAAGGGCAGGTTTCACTAAACTGCTTTCATCTGTATGGTTCTTGAAACCTGCTGCTGCTTAAAAATCCTGAACCCAAATACAGAAAGACGCTTCTGCGATACATTTTCCTGCAGTATACTTGACTTTATCAATACAGTTTAATAACTTTAATTTCAGGTATTTATTCGTGCGAGGTGCTTTTATTTCTTTAAAACCAGCCATTATTTACCTGCTTTGCATAGTCAGCTTTCCTCTCGGAACTGCTGGAGGATGACTGGGGAGCCAGCAACTATTTAAATTCTCTGAGAAAAAGGGCTTAGCGAATGGAAACAAAACTTCTGTGAATTGTGCTTGGTTGTTGCAGTCTGTTTGCTTAGCAATTAACAAATTGTATTTTGTTAGCATTAGAAAATCTGTAACGCCAAATTATTGAAATTGAAAGGGAGAATCAAATTGAAATGACTGAACATTCACCTGAAAAAGTGAAAGGTGCTCCTTTACACAGATTAGTCCCAAATTGTTCTTCTGTCAATACCAAATTACTGAAACTACATTGTCAATTTATAATTGTAGAAATCTTGTTTTACTATGCTAATTTATGCTGAATTCTTCTATTGTTGGTCATCCAAACTACAGTTGTTCAAATATCACTGCCTGAAATTGGATATCTGAGTATTTATATAAGGAATGTGAATTTTGCATACACAAATATGCATGTGTATATTCAACAAAGTAGGCAAAAATACATTTTGATTTGTAAGAAATCAAATCTTCTAGACAAACAGCTTTCAAGTTAAGGGTTATTTGCAAACTGTTCATTTGATTATTATTCATTAGCCATTGGCAATTCATACCTGATTGGTCACCTGCTTCTTGGCAAGGCAGGCAAAAACGATTATAGAAGAAACATTGGATGGCAATGAAAAATAATTTTCAAGATAAATGCATATGGATTTGTGAAATATACTGATTTGCAGACAGACAAATATGCTTGGTTTTCATCTAAATATTTGGGAATAAATTAGCAATGAATCATATTTGCTTGTTCCCCCATATATCTGTAAATCAGAGTTTTCATTGTTCAGAGCATAACAATTTGCATTGCCAGAGCAATGATGCCACTGATGCAGCTGTGGTACTAACCATACGTCCACTCCATTTGCTAGAGAAGTCTCAGTGACTCCAATAGGAAGTTTTGATCTGGAACAGTAAGGTTTGCTATATCATCCCATAAAAGGATTTTTTTAAACTCTGAAACACAAATAAATGCAAATTAGAACACTCTTATGCATCCACTTGCATTAGATGCAAGGGCTCTGTTATCAATGTGTTGTGTCAGGAGAACTGTGGGCAAAAATCTTTGGTAGTATTTGTGTGTTTAAATGCAATTTCACAAAAGTTTAGAAGCTGGAGCTCCCAGTGAGGCTGTCTTTTTAGCGCACATTGTACTTACAGGAAAAGGCCTTTTTAGAAAGCAGCAAATAAGTCTGTATGGCAATAATTTGGCAATATTAATCAAAATATTAACAGGAAAACATTGTTATAATTCAATTTGATTTCCCCCCCCCCCCCCTTTTTTTTTTGTATTAAATCCAGCTTAAAAACAAACACCTATTCCTTCCAGATCTGTCTGCTACATTTCACCAATGACAGTGACTCATCTTTTATCTGGTCCCACTCTTTTGCCTCATAAATCACCTTATCTCACTCATCGTCCTTATATTCTAAGAGCCCCCTCTACTATGCATGATCAGTTCCTTGGAAGAAAAAAGAAATGGGATAAGACACATGATGGGGAAAGAGAATTTAGAAAGATCCAGGGTGTCAGCAGTACAGGAGCTGACTGAACTAGCCACCTGAAGGTGGGTGAGGCAGGAGCAGCAGCAATGAAATACACAGAGGGAACCTGCTGGAAAGGTGGGGGGGGGGGCTGCAAACTGCAGAGGGAGCAAAGGATAAATGCAGCTAAAACCCAAGCTCCAGGGCTGAGTAAAGAGAGCCCCCAAATTAAATCCCTTATGGAATAGTCCTGTGCAAGTTAATAAAAATAACTGCATTTTTCCTAGGTATTTTCAGCTAAATGATCTTACAGAATACCGTAATTATTACCCAACTACTGAATTGCTGTCACAAATGAGAAACCTACATGGAAGACATTGTTCCCTAGTCTTATTCTGTAAACCTTTAGAGCAATTTATACACAACCCTATTTCACAGGGGATTGTTTTTACAAAGGATTGTTCTCAAACATTGTACGCATGCAAGGAGTAAACTTGTTTAAAGGCTATGTGTCAGTCATTTTCTTTGATTCTAAAGCACTTATGTAAGCCACTGCTTTCCCACAAGAATATTAACTGAGTGCTGACACCAAGCAAACGTGGGCTCGCGCTGCTGTGCGTGCCAGCAGCCATCTTGGGAGTGCTTTGTGGAGTTGGGAATTACCTAGTCCAGAAGCAGAAGAAATACTCTGAGATCCAGCATGAACTGCAATTCGTTCAGCAAATCAAAACACAGTTTTTAAGATGTCCAGGTCTGTTCAGAGATAACTGACATATGGAAAAAAGAAAAAAAAAAGTAAATATATTGTTTACTTTCAGTAATTTGTTCAGCTCTGCTTATGTTGCTTCATTTTCTGCTCTGCAAGGTGACAACTGAAAGGTTATACAGCTAGAACCATAAGTAATACAAGTTTCTCTACAAGTGACACAGTATGTGATGTATGAGGGTTAATACCTCAGTTATTAAAACTGGAGACAATGTCTTTTCCTGGCATTTTTTTTTTTTCCTTTTAGAAACACTCAAAACTATGCAAAAATTTCATTTTTTTTTTTTTTTTTTTTTTAGGGAAAAAAATCCAAGTCTTTATGGGAAAGAAAAAGGTACTTCATGTGCAAGGACATTTTAATCTGAAAATTTTCAGGTAGATATAATGCTACATATTATATTGTTAGGAAATGCAGAAGATGAATTTTCAAAAAAATAAAAAGCTAGTGTTAATGCACAAAGGATGCATTGTACCGTGGATTTGTTTCCTTCACAAGACTACATGAGTAGCTAAAGAAAGCCATCTTGCCATCTACCATCTTGTGTTGTCCAATGCAGTACAGAGATCGGATGTTTATGGGTTTTATTATAGGCTGTTCAGTAAAGCAAACAGTTGTTTAATCTACTTTGATAAAACAAAAGCAAAACAAACAAACAAACAAACAAAACCAACAACAACAAAAAAAAAGAAAAAGAAAAACACACAAGCATTTTCTAAATAAAATAAAACTTCAACAGTAGCTATATTTGCAAATGCTTTACAGATAAACCAAAAGCACCATAAGCGGTGTAAGCTTTTTGCTATAAAGACCATCTTTTGAACCACGTCTAGCACAACAGGATACTGGCTTGGGACCAGGGCCTCTTAGGTAGCAATGAAATACAAGCAGCAAACAACATACCAGTTGGCACGGTAGGCAATAGCACTGTTGTTACCTAACACCGGCAGAATAACAAATTTTATTGCAACAAAAATAAATAAGGTTATCAGGATTTTTGTAATTTTCTCTTTCTATTTCCATATAGAAATCTCCTAGAGTTAATGTATGACTGAAGAACACTGTTACAATTTCCAATCTGCTAGAGAAATAAGTTATTTAAATGGTCTGCTTAATTAGAACATACAAATTCTAACCTTTACATGAATTAAAGTTGCTTTAGAGTTGCTTTATAAGTAACAGAGTTAAGAAAAATCCTAAAGGAATAAAAAGTTAATAGTGCCCTATCTTTTGCTCCCCTACCTTGAGATGTGCTAGCATGTCACACAGATCAGACGCAATAGGTATGCCAACATTCCCACATAGTCTTGCCTTGAAACCTCCCTTTTCATTTTCCCCAAACTTTCCAACCACTAAAAATAAGCAGACTTTTTTTTTTTTTCCCTGACACTGTTTGCACAGTTCACAAGAAATCCTACTGCCCCATCATTGGCAAACTCGGATAGAACTTGCAGTATCAGCAATAAGCTTAGGTGTAAGGCTTTGTTCTAGCCTAAACCTACAGCTGACTCCATTTTGATATTAATAGCAGGTGCAAAAATAAATGAAGTGACTGAGCCCAGACTTCAGAATTACCTGCAGAGAGAAGCAAAATTTATGTTGAATTCAAGTACCCCGTTGTGAGCATCACTCAGAAGGAAACAAGTTTCTCTTTTTAGAACAATGGTCCCTCCTTTTCATTTTAATTTCTCCTTTGTTTTTCACTTTCTGACAAATCCCATTTCTCCCAGTTGCAATAGCTACCATGTTCCCCTCTGGGAAGAACAGGGCTATTGCTCCCTCCCCATCTGTTGAAAAGGTCGATCCTGGAACTGTCTGCTGATAGTTAAGTGTAGTCACTACCCTTCAGAGTTAACACTGATGAGACAAGAAGTACAAAGAAATGCATACTTCCGTGGGCTATTTAACTTGTTTTCTAAAGCATTTTTGTTTCAATCCTTGCCCTGTGTCTTGGTAGAAACATACCCTTGCAGTCCTGAAAACTAGAGCCCTTGACTTTGAAATGAAAGCTTGGATTCCTCAAGTTTGTGGTGTAGCCCACAGCTCTCCGGTGTGCAGTCAGGATGATGCCACTGTAACATGCATTCATCCAACACTAGTCAGACTAGTAACATTGAGAAAAGCGTAGTCTTTAAGTAACTTGTCTCTATCTCATCCTCATTTTAACAATCAACAAATTTAACCCAACTTACCTCCCTACAGCAGCACATATGCACGCACTGTGAATATATCCCTGCTGTCTTTATATCCCACCCTAGGACATATTTGTGAATATATCCCTGCTGTCTTTATGTCCCACCCTAGGACATATTTCCTATCTTTTTCTTCCCTGTTGTTACACCTGTGTGTTTTCTCTGTCATTGTTCTTTTTCCCTCACAAAAAATACAGAGCCAGTATTTCTCCAACTGCATAATCACCATAATGTTAGAGATTTCCTTTGGAAAGTGTTTTTTCGTGATCAACATGAAAAACAAAACAAAAACATGAAATAATGTAGAAAGCTGGGGTACTACTGCCATTATTCCTGGACAAATACTGTCTCATATGTGCAATCCCAGAGCATTGCAGACAAGCTATATTTGATTCAATACAATTCTCCTCCAGAAAAAGACACCACTGCCATGCACTTTTATTCATTCTCTTTTATCTGCCTGTCTACTTATTCCCCGATATCTCCTTTGCCACAATCCAGCAGATTCTTTTACTCAGGGAAGCTTCTATTCCCTGTGTAAGGACCCTCATTCCTTCGCACCAGTTCACCATTTCTCCCCACACTGCCACCACGTCTCAGCAAACAAGCTTCATACTGGCAGCTCTTCACCTGCCTTCTTTTTGTGACTTCCCAAGTTTTTCCACAGCAGAAGCTCTTCTTCCTGCCCCTCTGCTGGCAGGGCTCCACAGGGAGCCCTGGCCCTTGCTAAGGGATGGGAACTCTTCTCAAGACTTGGGGCAGCTGCTGAGGTAGAGGATGAGAAAGGGCAGAAGCTGCTTGTGCTCCTCCAGAAGCCTGGGACTGCCTGTGGAGGTGTTAGGATGGTAGAACAAAAGTGCTGTTATCTCAGCTGGGTCTGGTCACAGAGACAGGGAGCTGACCATCTCTGCTGCTGGACATGTGTTACCCGAACAAAAGATTGGGAGACCAAGTAGAAATCACAAAACTCAAGCAGAATAATAAACAGGACATGTCCTACCCCACAGGATAATACAGGATCAGCAGCAATTCCAAAACAGCTATGGAATAAAAGCAGCAAAAATTATTTCTTTGTGAAATTTCTTTTAAAAAGTAAGTTAAATTCAGTAGGTGTACTCAACAGCAGTCTGGTTCAGGCTAGGAAGCTTGTTAGTCCTGCTAGCCATCCAAGTTTGGGATTTTAAAATATATTGCTTTACTATATAGAAATTGAACAGAGTAGTAGAGTGTAAAACATTGCAACTATTTAAGGACAGAACAAAGCTGGGTATCTAGCAGATTTTTACAAATCAATTGTTTGAACCAATCATTTAAGGTTTTGTTTGTTTGTTTTCCCCATTTTCCTGCAAATCCCCTGCACCTGAAGATAAAAGCAGAAGAGAAAGCAGTGTTACCCACTCTACACTAACCCTAGCTCAGCTTTCTCTTGATGGATGCAGCCTGCAGAGAGGGAAGTGCTGCACCTGTCCATTTCCAAGATGAAGCCGTGATGTGGTTCCCACCTGATCACAGAAATCAGAATTACAAAACTGAGAAAACTTTTGGCAAGCCCTCTAGTTCACAGTTTCTAAAAGCAAAGTAAATCATACACTAGTCCCAACGCCTGAGTTACATCAGACTGTTTCTGCATCTGATCTGGCTCATCCACACGCAGATATCATTATCTATCATTACGTATTTTTTTTAAGTACAGATTGACATCCAGACTAAACAAGCCATTAATGCAGGAGCAACTCTGCCTTTATTTCTGGAGAAAGGGTTCCTTTGTTAGACCGCAAACCTCCCATTTAACCTAAAGCTCTATGTGGGGTTTTTCACCCGTGGTTACTCTAACCTAAGCTGAGGTTTAGCTAGATGTGGTTTCACTAAACAAAATCAAAAGGATTTTGTTAGAAAAGCAGAACTTCTGGTGCCAGTAGCTTTCATTGCCTGTCAGCCCTTGTCCTGCCCATGGCTTTGCACAACACAGACTCAAACGTGAATGCCATTTCCCTTGCCTACAAAACTATCGTTTTTGAATTCCTACCTGTTACAGCCCCTTCGAGCTCCAAAATTGTGGACTACCTGTAGCCTATCTTTAACTGATCTATGGGACAAAGCTTTAACTAAGAGGGAAGGGGAACCACAGGAGCCTTTAAAGCAGGAAGGAAACAAAAATGAGACAACAAGGCAGAATTTCAGCAGGAGGAAGCAAGGCATGTTATGGAAGCAAACCCAGCGCCTCCCTGCCTTGTGGCTGGGCTGAGGGTGCTGCTGCATGGAGCCCATCCTCTGTGTTCCAGGACAGCGAAGTTATGAACCAGCAGTCTGACAGCGACCCCTGAGGTCAGTCCTGGCTGTCATGGACTGGTCACACATTGGCTACATTGCTTCCAAGACATCAGCAAAGTGGTCATTCAGTCTTGCTCTTTCTCCTCATTTTCAGCCAGAACAAACATATGGTCATCTCTCTTAGATCAGCTTTTTCTTCTGGCTTGCAATATCTCCTCTGTCTCCTTGACATCTGGTATTTAAAAGGAGCAGTAATATCTTCCTCAGACTTCATTTTCTTTGATTAATAAAAGCAAACTCTTTTAGTTCCCTCAAGAAATAGTAACTCCTGGTCTCCTGATCATCTTATGAGCCCTTCACCACACCTTTTCCAGCTGGAATTCATTGTTCCTCTGCACAGGTGACTACAACAGGACTCACTGCAGTGAGCTCTCATTAAAGTTTTACAGATGGCTTAAGCACTTCCCCTGTTCTTCTGGAAAAACTTTTGCCTGGTACATCGTGGTTGCAATAGTGTTGGGGGTAGTCATTATTACCCAGGTCATTTTGTGACGAGCAGTCATGAGGGCTTTCTTGTTTGTTTCTAACTGATGAGCTCAGAGGCAAAATTCTTAGAGGTCCCCAGGTGAATGATTTTGCACTTTGTACTGCTATGTTTCAGCCTGTTTTTATTAGTACAGACTTCAGAGTTCTCTGAATCATTCCAAAATCTGCTCCAGTTCCCCTCTGTGCAGACAATGGGCTCTCAAATTTTATAATCAATAAACTCTGCTAGCACACCCTTACTTGCATGCAGGAAATAAAATATGAAAACAGCTCAGTCTCCCCCAAAAAATCTTGCTAAATTCAACTCATAACCTTCCTTATGCCAGTGTTGCAATTGCCCTCCCTTTAGCTGTAAGCACTTAACTTTATTCACAGGTAGTGTAAAGCACCCAAAGCTTCTGCAGACTTGACAAACACTCAAAGCATAGCCTGAGACCCCTGTGGAACAGGGAAGTATTATTCAAGAACGTTGTCTTGCAGAGGAAAAAAACACAGCAGATTTTCCCTGAAGTTGTGCAGAAAGATTTAAAAAAGAGCTCTGAAAGAGATCTGAAAGAATGAGACAGAAGCGTCCTGGTTCCCGCTCTACTCCTCTGTCTGCAACATCACTCTCTGTTTTCTCATCCATCGCACGTATGAGGAAGGAGCCCAGGCTGGGGCTGGCTTCAGGCAGAGGCAAAGTAAGCAGATCCCAAAAGCCGCAGACTGCCAGAGGGCACCTGGCTGCCTGCTCTGCCCTTCCAGGAAGGCGAGCAGACAAGCTCTGCAAGCAGGGTAGCCACCCAAGGAGCGCAGCTCCAGCCCTGCCTTAAAAGCCTCCTGCTGTTTCAGCCACTGAGGGTATGATCACAATGCATGGCTTGTCCTCACTGCCTGCTGTCATTCTTTTTCAAGGAAAACAAATTTGTGCTCTCCTTTGTTTTCCCTCTTCCCATGGCCATTTTTCTGTGTTATACGTGACACTAAACAGTTTTTAAAGCAAACCCTCAGATCTAACAAGTCTAATTTTTCAAATCCACACTCAGTGCTGAGATCAAACCATCCCTCCTCAGCTGTGAACCACCAGCCTTGCGTGGAAGACCCCTCTACAGGACATTAAATTACAAAGAACATAAATTTAAATCAATTTAATCTGAGAAGAAATTTAGAAACTCCAAGCAACAGTAACCAAACTGTTGTTTGATGAAAAAATAAAAATAATAAAAAAAAAAAACCTCTTGATTTGTTTGCTTGTTCGTAGGGAGCTATAAAGCCTCCACACCTTCCCACCTCCATTGGTGATACATACCTTCTCGTGAGAGCTTGTTTTCTGCCATCAGGTACCTGTCCTGTCCTGAGCACAGAAGGAAGATTCACACTAGAGATTAGTGTCAATATTAACAGCTTTCATGAGATTGCTGCCTCATGCTGCCAAGTGAAAATATTTGATCCACGTGAGCTGCATGGAAGCATGGTGCACAGTCTGATGTGCTTCCAAAGTTTTTCTTAGACTTTTCCAATATTTGGGTTTCAGGCAGCAATGTGAATGTAACTGACAGTTACTGTTTCCTCTGCAAGCTGATAGAGTTGTACTGACCCACACTCCATCTTGGGACACAGCTGACCCAACCATGGCAGGATTTAATACAGCTGCTGCTTCTGTGTACACTGTTTCAAATTGGGTTTTTCAAGACATTTTGAAACAACTGTTGTTTTGCCTAACAACAACAAAAAAGTAATTCACACTATCACTCTTCCATGAAACTCAGCAAAGCTAGGTTTCAGCAAAAATATTTCTCTATAGAAAAGGGATCTCATTTTATAGCCCATACTACTTCCCCCACTCTCTACAGTACCTTAAGGAAATGCAAGAATAAATGTAGGAAGGAATGTAATAGATCTAGAAATCTGTTGTATGAAAGTATACAAAGGAGAAAGGAAAAACAGCTGTGTTATCAGATGGCAGATTAAAATTCAGGAGGAAGGGGAATACAGAGAAAGGTAAAGGAAAAGCAAGTGGGGTCACTATCCCCATTGGGGAAGCCCTGGAAAAGGATGCACCTTCTTTATTTAAAAAACAGAACAATTTTTATACCTGTTTAGCTTGCAGTTATTGTAAATCCCACCACACCCTTGCAATAGATTCAGGCAATCAGAAATACAATTGTCTTAATGGACCCTTCATGTTCTTACTAGTCAACCCATAAAACAGTCTTCCTCATGAGAAGTTCAAGCTGAACAGTGATAATTCACTCACTTATCCACGAGAAAGACTGTGTCCTCACTATGTCTGAAACCCCGTGCCTGCTTCCTTTCTCCTTTGAGCCAGCATAAAGCCACTGACTTCAATGCATTCAGTTATTTCTACCGCAATAAAAGAGTCAGACCGCCTACTTTTGGCCTTTCCTTCCATCCCATCCCTTGCCTGCCTACCTTTTCACTCTTTGTACTGCTCTCTTTTTTTCAGTTTCAAAGCCTCTCCAACTGAGGCTCACAGGGATCTGGCTGAGATGAGGTTCTCTCTCTTTCTAGGGCAAAAACCACTGCAAGTTATCTAAGCACTATGCTGCAGGCAAGTACTTGTTGCAGTTACATGGGAAAAGAAGTAGATATGTTGCCTGTTGAATGCTGGGCTGTGGGGGAAGACTTCAGGAGCCCCCATACAGGTACCAGTGTTAGAATTGTGTGAAATGAGCAGCAGTGAACAATTTCAAGCCCACTACTCCAATTAGATGAATCCACCAGATGGAAAATTACTTACAAAGCTAGCATGACTGTCATATTTTGCTGATTCTTCAACATGTGCCTTCCAAGCATGTTTGAAAACAAAACAAAACAAAACAAAATCTTCAGAAAGCCAGGGAAAGCAGAATTACAACTGGGCTTTTCACACATGAGAGCAAAACAAACTACCCACATTGTTAGACTCAGTCTTCACTCCCTAAGGTAAATTTTTCAAGCCCCATGTTAACTGTTGAATGAAAGGGATTTCTTCAGAGTTTTTTTTCTTTCTAAAAGCAAAACAGGTGGAACAAAATGAAGAAATGCTATGTGAAAGCCAGTTTGTACTTAATACATTGAAAAAAATTGTTTAAGGTTTGCTATTCCCTTGTGTCTGATTAGGTAACACCACCAGTTACGACGGGGATAATTATGACCTTGCAAATATCTTCAAAACCGTTAAGTCCTGCTGTTTGGGAAATATTTTGTTTAGTTGCAAAAAGTTTTTTTGAATTTTACTTTTGGCATCATTTTTGTATTGTATTTCCCATAACATCCCAACGGAATGGGCTTTTAACTCTACTGGTACACATTTATGATCACTCTTTTGTCAGAGGTTTGCATATTCCAAGCACAAACACTGATCATCCTCATCTGACAGGTCATTTCAGCCCACGTTTAATCCTTGGAACATTTTGTTCTTGTGTGTTTAAGGACTCTGAACACTCGGTACATACAATCGGCAAGGCACACAGAACTATCTAAATAATTAACACTAAATACTGAGGTGTAACCAAGCGCTTGTGCACAGTGACTGTACCTGGTTGTTTTCAGAAAGTCGAGCAGTCAGGATATGTGGAGTAGTTAATAACAAAAAGGGTTCACTTCTTTTCCAGAAATGCTAGAACTATATAACTGGTTAAAAGAGTTTAAAATATGTAATGTGCAACCATGCTGCTGGAATCATTGGTATTTTAAAAATGAAGTGTTTATACACAGCTAACGAGGTTAAGCTAGAAACTGAAAAAGAAGTTCACTTAAGTTTCAGAATGCAGGCTGGCAGTTCAGTGAATAATGCTAGGAAAAATCCTCTCCCATGAACAGTTCATTCCTCAGGTGCCTTCTCTAAGACTTCTTCCAGATTCTCCCAGAATTTCTATGAGTAGATCCTCTCAAAGCAGGGCATGACCATGAGGCAGAGTTATGTGGAATGGCCTCTCTTATGTCTCTAGAAAACCTAGCTTCTGGGGAAAAAAATACACACAAAAAACAACAAAAAATACTGGGGGAAAGGAGGATGCATGGTTTAGCCAGAGCAATAGAACATTTGACATGAACAAATAAATTCGGCTGAATAAAAGTTGAATGAGGACTTCAGATTATAGCCTGGCGAACAGACTGCATTCCAAAATGGTACCTGGCTGAACAGTTGGTTTAACTTGCTCTGTGTGATATAACAGTACCTAGGAGTAGGAAGTGATCTAAAAATATTAGTGTTCATATGTTAGCAATAGTGTTTTTGCAAAACATTAAAATATTGTCAGAAAGTAGAGAGTAAAGCACTCAGCATAGCTGTAGCAGTTGCCAAATGTCTCTGTCCCATATTGTTAGAAACTTTGTGCCTGTTCCCAAATGCCTTCTGGATACCAATTTCCTGCCTCACTGTCTCACTTCTTCCCCCGCCCCCAATAAATCACTTTTCCTCCTCAGCTCCGTGAATCACAAAACTGAATGCACTCTGAATCACCCCAACACTCATCCAAAAGGTAATTCCCCGAGCAACAATGTGCTTGATGCGGTGATCGCAAACAACATCTACATGGCTGAGGCGCAAGGAGCTGCGTGTTACCACCAGGCAGCCCTGGACACCGAGGCCAGCTGAGCACACTTGGGAGAAGCACTCCACCTTTTACAAATTTCAGCTGTTCTCCCCCCTCAGTTTCGGTCCCCAAATGAATCTTTTTCCAAAAATGAAAAAGTTTTTTTTTATTATTATTATTTTTTTATTTTTTTTAAAGTTGTGTGGAATAATAACACAGAGACCGAGAGGGATACATGGATACAGACACACAAAGTTCCCCCAAAATCTCCTGATATTTTAATCGTTAATGACTGTCTTGATAGTCAAGATCCTGTACTTCATAGTCATGTGGGAAGACATTTTTATGACATCTAGGTACAGCTCAACATAGGCATTGGTTTTTCTGATTGTGATTTCACAAAATGGGTTTAAAACGAAACACAAACAAACAAAAAAAGCCCACACAACTTTCTCTACAAGTACAGGAGCAGGCCTCTCTGGAGGGGATGGATGGGCTAGGAAAGCATGCCCAGGGCACAGAGGGGATGGCACTCTGCTCCAGAAATTGCTGCCCCACCAACACCCCATCTTCCACCCTATAGGGCAGGAACTTCTCTCTGCTGCCTGTCCACCTCATTCAGCCCCTGAACGACATCCCATCAGTAGCTCGCTCCCTGCTTCCAGAAGGACTGTTGAATTTTAGCTAGCCATCAAACTGCTGGCAGTTTTGCCTCCTTCCCTCCCCTATTCAGTAATCGATCACAGTGATGAGGCAAAACTGACAACCCCAGTTACAATGCTGCTTTCAATTTGTGTTGCTTATCCCCAATTAAGTCAGGCAGGGAGACATTGCCTCCACCATAACTCAGTTGTTCCTCAGCAGGAGGTGATGGAAGTCCCTTACACCTTATTTTTATGTTGGGAACCTTTCAGGTATGCCTGCTCTCCATTTCTGCAAGCATGAACATCACTGAGCTCATTTTTATCTCATTTGCTTTCATGTTTTTGTTCACGGAGTTCTTTCTTCTCTTCTCTCTAAGTCAGCCCCTTGACAGTTTTTGCATGTTTGAATCTCTAGGAGCTGGTGCCTTGTTTCATGTTAACAGTGTTGTGACTGTGCTTGAATTACAGCTGCAATGCTGAGCAGCACAATGAAAGGCTCCTCAGAAAGGGCTTAGATGAATCCCACTTGCTCTACCTCTGAACACTTTTGACCTTCCTCTCCGTGCACCTACCACAACTTTGGAGTGAGGCCATGGTCTCCTGGGTGGCTGAGCAGGCTCTGGCCCCCGACACAGGTTGCACTCTCCTCCTGACCCCCCAAACTCAGCCTGTGGTGCCAAACTCCACACCAGCACTCCCTCTTCCCTGATCTCAGCCAACACCAAACTCTTTATTTTCACTTCCCAGAGGCTCTTTTCAAGTAAATCCCCTTCCCCAATCCCCCATCCTCCTTGCTGCCTCCATCTGCTCAGCCTGGGTCTCCCTTGTCCCCACTCACCCCCTGCCTCCAGCCCCTTTGTGTTCCCCTCACATGCCTGCTTGCAGGCTCTTTTCACGCTGCCTCTGCGCCTGGATTTCTCGTCTTAAACCCCATCTGGCAGGCATTTGTTCTCTCTTCCTCCCACCTTATATACTTTCACAAAATTATCTTCAATGAGACTTAAACAGTGGACTCTGCCACATTCATAACTTTTTGAAACGCAGTCATATTGTTCTGGAAAACTCACCGGCCCCAGTCATCTCAATTAGTTTTTCCAATAATCAGGCTGGTCTTGCCTTCATTCACTCTTGCCCCTCTTCCCTCTCACCCTCTTCCCCATTGCCCTTCCATCCTGTTTGTTCTCCATTGAACTTGGGCTGGAAGCTTTTCAGGGCATCTTTATCTTGATGGGAAAGTGCCACGCATATTGATGAATGAGAGGATGGAGCTGAATGGAACCAAAATGTCCCCCTAACTCCTGGTACTGCAGGAGATGCTACATGTGAGCTTTCTTAACAAACACCAGCCAGGAAGGGTGAGTTGAGAAATTAGGATAATTAGGAATTTTGCATATGTCAAGGAGTGATTTCCTGAGGTAAAGTGTAACAACTGGCATTTTGCCTTTCCAACCGAAGGCGAAAGAATCTACCTGGGAACTTCTCACTGTCCTTCAGCACATGGGAGCGGTAGACCAGACCAAATGACCCTTTTCAAAACTCAGAGTGACTGCGTTTTGCATTCTCCCCACATTCATGCCAGATCTGGCCTTCCTCTCCTACAAATGCCAACCACTGAATTTCAGGGCTAACTCAAGAGCAACAAGCATTGTGCTGCCCAAGCTTTGAAGGAGGTAACCACATCTGCCTGGCCCACTTCTTCCAATCCATGCTGGAGATAATGCATATATACCCAAAACTGGGCTGTGAACATTATATTTTTCCCTCCTAACTTACAAAAGGGATTTAGATGCATATATGGCTCAATTATTTGGAGCAATCCTGCTCCCTCAGGAGGGCTTGTGGGGACCTAGGCACTGTGAAACCCTTACTCTGTTGACTGTCACCCAAATCCTCTTAGGATCTTCCTAGTGGAGGCAATTACACTACTGGGAAAAGCACCCTAGGTAGGAGGAAAAGGAAGGTGCAGAGCCAGGAGACAAGGGGCAAGGATGGCTCCTGACCTGCTGTGAAAGGGGAAAGGACCGATACTGTGACAGAAGCATCATTCACTCTTCTGCCTATTTCTTGAGAAGTCCCCAATGGCAATTTGAAATCAAGCAATTATTTCATAATGGGTTGCATCAACATAGTAGTCTAGCATCAAACATAAAAAGCAGCACATTTTTGCATGTTCTCAGTGCATTACTGAATTAAGTTCTCCTTAAAAACAAAGGAAGAGTAAAAAGATACCAAAACAACTTCCTTTGCAGGGTAGAACTCCAAAATCAGTGCAGTGGTACAAAACCAGAGGGGAATGGGTACCTCAGGAGACTGATGTTAGTAACAGCATTTCACCTTGAGGCTGACCAGATTATTATTGCAGTTAGTGATGTCTTAAGACTTAATACAGCACTCCTCACCCCTTCAGAAAAGGGGGTCTTGTTTCATTCACAGGAAATGAAACAGGAAGCTTCTGTGATCCACAGCTCAAACCTTTCTCCGTGCTCTGATGGCTTTCTGGTTGCCTGGAGGGCTTTAATGGTTGCAATACATTTCTATAAAAGGCAGGACAACCACACTCCAAAAACAGAATTCTAGAATGAAAAATTATTAGCAAGCCTTCTCAGTCGTTTCACTGGAAGAAACTTTGGGCTGAACTGGCTTGCAGACTTCATTCATTTTTAAGAGTCCTTCCAGCCAGAGTGGAAGAAAACAGGATGACAATATTGTTTCTGTGCCTAAATCTCAGTCCGGGTCTGCCAGTCTCAAAAGTAACCATGAGGAGCAGCTGAAGTTTCCACACCTGGAATGGTCTAAACGTCTTGGTGGCATTCTTATGGGACAGAATTTATATCACAAAGAACAATCCCAACCTCCTATCTGAAAAGTTACTAACTTCTGGCAAGCTAGTTATCATCAACCATTACTCTGAAAGGAATATCAAGACTCCTCCTTCCCATCTATTGACCTGAATTTATTAACTGTTTGTCAAGAAGAACTGGATTTTTTTTCATGGGGAATTTTTATAAGTGGGTATAATTAATCTATGCAGTTAACTGTAAGAAAGTGCAAACACCCATAAAAGCTAATTTTCAAGGACTTGTAAAGTCCTCACATGCCTTTTCAACAGTACTAGAGAAATCTATAGTAATAGCCCAACAATTCATTCCTGAGCTTTTTTCTCTGTTATGCCAGTAGAACCCCAGGGACTGTCCTGGAGTTCGATGGAGTGATGAGAGCAGACTGTGGTCAGCAGTCGCTGTACATTTCTTTAAAATGTCACCAGCATTTTACTGCAATATTTTTTCTCTTTCATTAAGAATAATCTTGAGTTGTAGGGCTATGAAATAGAAGTTATATGAATCTAGCTTTACATGTTTTGTTTTGTTTTGTTTTAGATTGCATTTAGATCATGTATTTACCAGTTTGCTTGTCAAGGTTTTGAAGCAGGGACAGTCTACTTTGAAGCAGTATGACAAACTAGCATGACCGACCTCTGTTCTGGATTAGTCCAAGGTAATTCTGGAAAAAAATAGCAAGCGATCAGTACAAAGTATACAGAGCACCTTAGAATCACCATTTTCAGCTGACCTTTCTTCTCTGCACTTAGGAGCAACCTCTGTCACTGGGATGCAAACAGTAGCACAGCAGTTTCCTTCCAGCATCTACAATGCCACAGGCACAAGACCTTGGCACA
Source organism: Oxyura jamaicensis (assembly GCF_011077185.1). Lineage (NCBI taxonomy): Eukaryota > Metazoa > Chordata > Aves > Anseriformes > Anatidae > Oxyura > Oxyura jamaicensis. Next base: position 45,685,551 of record NC_048895.1, on the reverse strand, counting down.
AACAATTTTTGCCAGTGGAATACCAGGGTAGAAAAAGACTGTCCTGATCCCATCCGTGTACACAGTGTGGGTGAATGCCAGGGAGCCAGAGAGATTAATGAAAACCTGGTTTAAAACACCTTGTTACTTCACAGTAATAGTCCAAAATCCTGTAGCCATAACACAATTTTAAGATGTGGTGGGTTTAGCCACTGCTGTGAAAGACTAAGTTTTATTCTGGTGCTTTTTAATAAGAGGGAAGGAAATGCCTTGCATTGCTCAGCAATGATTCCTTTGGGCAATTAGGAACGACATCAACAGGCTAGAGGGAGGTTTGCCCAGAAAAATGAAGGGTGCGGGCCAGAAAGCAACAACAGCAGACCCTTGGAGGTTTGAAAGTAACATGAAGGATACCCAGAGGCAAGACCGGGAACATCTTAAATCAGAGAAAACAGCAGTAGCTGTATAAAGCCCATGCTGTTTTCTGTTTTCAGGTTTACAAAAGCTTCTGCAAATGAGTAAGCCATATGAAAACGTTAAAAGGTTACAGATAAGACACGGAGTAAACTCAGCTGTATCTGTGTCACAACCAGCAATATGCTGCATTCCTAACTAGAAGATCCTGGATACATTTTGGAAGGGACTCAAGCTGCCAGGCTCTGAGCCAACACATTCTGTGGGTGGGTGCTGGAAGCTTGCCTTGAAATCCTCTCCTTGCCAGCTAACCTATGGAGTAATAATGGCATCAGTTTTGGAGGGAGATTTCATAGTGTTTAAAGCTAGAAGAGCCCACAAGTTGATCTACTGCGACCTCCTGTTTATCACTGGCCATTAAATTTCACTACTGTCCTTTCCGTTAAGAATAACGATTTTGGTTATAATAAAGCAATTCATTCTTCAGTCAGCAGTGCTATCTGCATGCTGCAAGACCACAGGCAGGAAGGGAAGAAGGAGCTCAAATCCTTGCAACCGCAGGTACGGTAAGACCACACAGCACTTGTAGGTGATCCATATACCTTCCTGGAGAGGAAATCAGAACACTTCCCAGGACTCAGGTGAGTGACCAGGAGAATTGTTTTTAACCCTGCCGATCCAAATCTGATCAGCAGTTTCACATGAAGTATGACACTAGGCAGGTATCTTAAAGTGAGAACTCCCTCAATTATCTACCCTATCTGCTCTCTCATCTACAGCTGTGGCCTGTCTTTGAGGAGCCAAAAGAAGGTGAAAAACACCCCCAGAACGCATCTTGCTAACTGTGCATCAGAGGGAAATATCCTGCCTAACCCCTGTGGGCAGCCAGCTGAAGCCCTGGAGCATGAGACTTTATTTTAACACCAGGATGTCTTCCAGAAAGGAAATGGGGGAGGACAACAGGATGGAAAGATGAAGTATGAAAACACATCACTGTTTCAATTCCAAGTAAATCTGCCACCTTCCAACTCCTGCATGCTATGCAGGAGATTTATAGGATAGGTATTTTCAAATATCACACTCAGAGGTAAAATCATGTTATAAACTCCCTGCCTCTTTTTCCATCCCTATCCAACATTTCCTATTCAGCAGCAGCAGAAGGAACTTCTAACAAAGAACATAAAACAAGGTAGATTAAGCCCACTGAGATTATGGTATCATGAGAAATAAACATAGCAGAAAACTGGAAAATAAGAGAGCAAACTCGGCTCATTAAGAGACAGCAAAGCAAGCATTAATTTGAAAGTGAGGAAGAATAAGCCAGGTTATTCCATATGTGAGGGAATAAATATTAACAATGCTGACAACATTTTTAGGTGGACTAACAAGGGCAAAGGAGCAGAAAACTAGTAGTGAATGAGGGGTAAGTAAGCATATTTTATGGATAGAGGGAGATGAAGCATTGTGTCAGCATGAGTTACCTAGAGAAGAAAGATGAAAAACATGACTCATTCACTATTTGTAGAAGTATTTTCCAAGTATTTGGAAACAGACACCATAGTTCCAGCATTTAGCAAATAAAGATTCTAGAAGATAGGTTGACATTATCCTCCTAAAAGACTAACACCTACATTTTTAAAGCCCTTTGAGATATTTATGACTAGCCAGGGGGTGCACTTGGAAATGTGAAATTTAATTAGTGAGTCACTACAGAATTATGAGGCGTAAATCAGGTCAGATTCATTTTTATGCAGTAGCTGTTGGTCTTGATTCAGGTGAGGAACCAAGAGATCCAACCTAGTAAATATTCAGGGATATTTGTCTTTTAGTCAGGTTTCATGTGGACTGGACTGCTGAATAATCCACTTCATTCATTAACAGTAATTTTAAGAAATGAGCCTGATTCTGTAGTCGGCACACTCAAAAGCCCATAGATTATTGCCCCTGGGAAAGTTTTCTATCTTAAGCATGGGAGCAAGGAGGTGGAAACCTAGATGTGGAGGGTTTGTATCCTGTTCTGGAGCTGGAGAGCAGGAGGGCACTGAGAGGGCTCTACCCTCATCCATCACTGAGCACCTGCATCAGCTAGAGCTTCACCGTACCTTGTGCTGCACTCTCCAGAAAAGGCTCTACCAGCACTTTTCCAAAGGTGGATGCACACACAGGCAAGAGGAGCTGGGAAAGGCTTGGTGATTTATCTCAAGTTACACAGCAAGTGTTTGGATTTGTGCTGGGGCAGTAGACGTGGTTTGGCCAATGGAAATGAGGTCCTCAAGCCATCAGCAGATTTCAAAGAGGTGCTCGTGATTATAAAGGTCATTCTCAGTGCTAGCATCATTCCTACTCTGCAGCAGCAGAATTTCTTCCCTGAATCCCTCCTGTGCTTCTAGCTCCTTTTAATGTGAAAAATCATTTGATTTTATTCTTATCTTCAGAAATACTCATCTCTGCTCCTGTATTCCCTGTGCTCACCCATCTTTTCATCTCCTTCCATCAGTCAGTCCCTGATCATCCTTGCAGGTCCTGCCTCCTGTTCTCTGTTCAGAGTAGAACAACATTAAAGAAGGCTAGCAGGTACTTGTTTGCAACACGGAGAGCATGCTTTATAAATCCAAGCCCTTGAAAGAGTGAAATGGAATTAGCATCCAATCACATTGTGCTGTGGCTGTCTGCTATCAAAAAGGAAAGTATATGAAATATCTAAACAAGACAAGGGCTATTTCAGCTCTTTACATGTTTCCATTCAAAACTTTGCACTGAGTACAGCAACTGAGAATTAAATGACTGCTCAAAGAATTCAGCTATTGTTCAACTTCTTCATTTAACGCAACTGATAGTGGTTGCTATATGTTTATATGCTTATGCATTCTTCTTTTTTTCTTTTTGACCAGAAACACAGACAAAAATGTTCCACCCAGAACATTTTATTGTTTTAAAGTAAGGGCAATGGTGCTCAAGCTGAAGCCTGAAATCGTATTAGTCAAGTTTTAAAAACATGTTCAACTTGGTGATCTAAAGGAAGCCATCCAGAGCACAAGGCAGGAACTTTGGGATATAAACTGAATGAAACTCTACATACACACCCAACACTATTATTTCACATCAGTCTGTGAATAATTGAAGCTGACTTTCCTAGCAAAATGGCAGCAAGTTTTTATACAAAAACTGGAGGACAATACAATGTGCATCAAGAGGATGCACTCACAGGAAGCACACAGACAAAAAGCCTTCCTTGTGGATTTACCAACTTTTGCTCTGCTCTGCCACCCAGCCCAGCCTCTAGGGTATTTTACATGGCAGAGTTTCTATGTTTTTTCTTCCAGAGATGCTCTAGACAGTTTGACTTGCTGTGGATGGCTCATTTTACTCTCTGGCTATGAAGCATCAGCACAGGACTCCTGAGTTTGGCTTAGCAAAATGAAATGGAACATTTTGTAAGTTTAAAAAATCTACTTTCTTGCCCTTCCCTCATTCCCCGAAAAATGACGACTTGAAAATAGCTTGCTTCAGACCAGTTTTGTAAAGCAAGGTTCTAAATTAAACTCAACAGCTAAAGGCTAGGTCCCAAATAAGCTGGTGCTGTCTTTTCTTATGCCTTCACAATCACCGCTCTCAACAGAATGAGAAAGTTGTACACAATAGTCATAGACTAGAAGGTAGTTAAGCCCCCACACATTACTAAACCAACACCATTCAAAAGCAACTTCCGCAAAGGATCCCTAAGGTATTTGCATGTGCAGTCATCAGAACACACCAGAATTATCTCAAAACTATTAAACAAATTAAGGCAAGCCACTTGAGACCTCTGTGTTTATTAATAAAGAGCTGTGGGGAGACTATTCTGTGTTTTCAGTTCCTCTGCATATTTTTGTTGCAGTGAAATGGATTAAAAGATGAATGTTCTGGCTCAGCCTGCAAAAGACAAGCGCACTCAAAGATGATATTCCTGGTGAAACACTCAAAAGGTCATTTACATTCCATGAACTCCCATTAGGGCTCACACACGCTGTCCTGTTACACAGGACATGGCCCACCATTTGAATACACACACCCACAGGTGAGACAGCAACAGGAGGTTAGGTAAAGGTAATGTATTTTGAATCTGTAAAGGCACAAGGAGTTATCTTGTCTTCATCAGAACGTAACTCAATGGTCAGCCAAAGTGCATAGCAATATCTTCCCATACTCTGGCCACACAGGCATGAGCAGTAATGTGGACAGCCACATACAGCAGACTTCAAAGCTTCTAGGAGCTCTGCAGCCCAGACATAGCACAGACAGGGCAGCACTACACATGTCCTTGTTCTGATTGTCAGCTCTGAGTTTGGGAGAAGATCTTCCAGATTTATTCCCACGTGTATTTATCTTGTTAGCACTTCCATTTTCCCTGCATCATCGTTAGGTGATTTCACCACCTTCATCAGGTAGCGAGATTATATTGTCAAAAGTGGCAAGTTTCTAAGTTTCTCAGAAGCAATTCACATGATACTTAGATTTTGTAATGATGGGGAGCCTCAGCAACTTCCTTAATGGGTGCCAACTGGCAGTAAATACATGCAGCTATCTCCTTTACAGGTATGGTGTTAAAAAAGGAAAGCAAACCCTACAATCCCTTTGCATCAGTTCTGAATCTGAGATGATTGCTTTTGGATTCCTGTACTTTCAATATACAGAACATAAACTGGTTTCATTCAGTATAGTGGTCTGGTCATAAGAGTATCATTATTAAACACTGGCAGCAAACATTTTATCAAGGAATGAAACAAATAAAATACTGCAGAAATCAGAGCTTTCCCATAACAATGACAAAAAAATAAAAATAAAAATAAATAAAATTCCCCAAACATCTAGTCTGGACGCTTCTGGATTTGGGGACATATATTCTCCTTTCCAACAGTGGATGAAATTGCAGGTGGCCTATTTTCTACACAGGAGCAACTCTCGACCTCTTAGCTTTTAATGTTCACCTGGGCTCGTAGGATTTGGATCATGGTCTTAAAGGTGTACCCCGTTAAACCACACCGAGCACTATTCCACATCTCCTTTGCCAAGAGGAGGTTGTGGGGCTGCCGATGCCACACATCCCCATGTTGATCCCTTCCCTGCTTGTGTGGGGATGCATCGGCTGCCCTGAGACCCCAATCCCCTCCATCCCTCACCCTGAGACACTGCTTGTGAGGAGCCAGCGCACACACTTCTCAACCCAGCCAGCTCTTCTGCTCTGCCAGCTCCCTTTCACAGGCAACTCTTTTCATTTCCTTATTGTCTGGTTCAGCAGAATAGCTAGTATGGGGAAACTGGTTGTTTTTGCTTCTTGAGACAAGTAAGTTTTTCTGGTAATGCACTGCCACATTTCCCAAACAGCGCAATAAAATGGAGAGTTTCTCTCTAGCGTGACTCAGTACCTCACAGGGCCATTCTACAGAGAAACAAAAAAATGACAACACTGAACTTTGAAAGAGTTTTCAGTCATAGGCTTCCAGTTAAAAAAAAAAAAAAAAAAAAAAGAGAGAGAGAGAGGAGAAAGTTAAATAGTGGTTAGCCCAACTTATTTATTTAACTCCTAGGGACTGAATGTGCAGAAACATTTTTAAGTGTGTTCTAAACTTCTGTTGAGGGTTTGGAAAAGTGGGAACATTAAAAACCTTAGTCATCTTCTCCAGCCTAATAAAAACTCCAAAGCAAAACCCCAAACACAGCAAACAAAACTGAGCAGAAAGGGGTTTGTGATGGCGTTTGCTACACCACGTCTGGCAGTCACAGACAGGTTTGACTCGCCCATTTCACTCCCGATCGGGGCAGCTCAAGGCAAATGCCTTCTGAAGCAAAGAATTTTACTGCGAGTCAAAATTGCAAATATGAATAAAAATGAAGAAAAGCAGTACCAAGAATGAAGAAAGTAAGCAACAAGAACAAAGACTATAAGTCTCATCTATTGCTAGGAGCAGAGCTTTTCTGCCTCCTCCTTTGTCTGAAAGCTTTGTCCCCACGTTGCTGTTGAGAGGGCTCTCAGGAGGCACGGTGCTGCACAGCGTGCTCAGGAGGAAGCAAGCACTGCAGCTCAGCTGGCACAGTGTGGGCCAGCAGGACTTGGGGCCAGCATGGAGAAATGCAGCATCGCTGGTGCTGCTGCATCCTAAATACAGATATTCATGGACATCCGAGGAGGCAGGGAGGGGAACACTGTCCTCATTTGAAGACTGGGAAGCAAACAAATCCCCTGAAGAAATTTTTATATGCCTTCCCTACCTGCTGCTCCCCATCAGCTAACAGGATGCCCAGCTGACTCTAGATGACGATGGGCATCACTGATGGCTTACGTTTATAAACAAGCATCCTCGTGTTGCTCCTGATATTTGGGTGGGAGCTTCCTGTACACATCCACAGACAACAATAGACGCCAGTCTTTCAGCAAAGCCACTAGAAATCTTATCCAATGCTGAATCCAGGTTGGACTGGTCAGAGACTGCATCAGTCAGTATACAGCATCAGTGCCATCGCTATGGGAACGGGGCTGCATGGAAGAGTCTGAAAACTCTCTCGCTTTCAGTTCAGTGAAGATCATATTAAACGCTCTTGCTGCTGTTTTTTTTGTTTGTTTGTTTGTTTGTTTTTTAATTTGCCAGAAGACCTTTCACTGCTGCTGCTCCAAACAGCATCAAGACTGCGCTTCCAGAAGGAAAGTTTATTTCTTTAAAACAGGACACAAAACTTCAGTATCAAGGAGCTATGTCACCGGTGAAGTTTGAAGTGTGATGGACCTGAACTTTCTTTAGTGCTTGCCCATTAACTGCTTCATACTTATTTACTACCTAGAATAAGAACTAGCAGGAGCTACAGTTTATAATCCTGTTGATGAGTTAGGCTGCCACAGGGGCAGCATGCAAATCATTTTTGCCCCCTCATAAGACAGAATGCTTTCGCAGAAAAGTTGTTAAGAAAAAACCGATATCAAGTCTGGCTCACAAAATAATCTGCTTGCATATTGAGCTACTTTCCCAACAGTATTTAAAATTCAGACTAAAACCTCACAAACAATTCTGCGAGAAAGGAATCTACCATTCATGACGGCAGCTAAACATGCAATTACTTTTTTCCACTGATGGAAGAAAACAAAAATCAGCCTTGGAATCACCAGTCTGTCACATGGGCAAGCAGCGCCCACTGACACAGGCTGCAGTAGTGTCATACCAGAAGGAAAGAGGCAGACTCGAGTCTCTAATTCAACAGCAAGCAATCAGATTGTAACCTGTGAGAGATTCCTGAACTATTAAACTACTGGTCAAATGGGAAAAACTCCAATGGCAAAAGTAAACAGGAGTTTACAATTAAAAAGGCCAATTGCTCACTGTGCAGAACTATTTTTGGTTTTTTTTTTTTTTTTTTTTTTCATAAGAAAATACACAGAAATGCAAAGCCCATGACCTGCAGCTGTGTGCAGTTCTGGGAGAATAACACACAGGCACAGCCCTCAGTCCTTCCTCCACAGACAGAACCAAAATATTTCCCTTACGCTGCAGTCTCTTGCTATGGTTTTAGAGTTCATAGGTTGTATCTTGATCTGAAAACAAGCTTCAGACTCCTTGGAATTGGATTAATCCAGGAAGCTGGATTAGACAAGCACACAACTCTTTTGGCCTTCATCATCTACAAATCACCTGTACGTGGTAGGATGGTGCTGTGGTTTAGCTACAGGGAAGAAATATATGCACGTTTCACAAGGGACTAGACTGATACCCCACAAAGCAGCTAGGGTCATGTTCACCCTGCACACACACAGGGACCTGCGAAGCCCACGGGGACTATGCTTGTGCTAAAAGGTGGGCTTTTGCCTCAGACCCACAGTGAATTAGGACCTGCAGCCATAACACCGTAACGAGCTTTTACATATTAACCTTTCCTGCATCATACCACTGCCAAAACATGTGCCTTTCACACGTGGATTCAGCACCCATAGTATTTCATATCAAGATATACCCAGGCTGCTGGATAGAGCAATTCCTTTTGTTCTCTTCTATTCGTATTTTTCTTATGGCACCTTCCCATCTGGTCTCTAGCTTCCTTTTGAAACCTACATTTTTTTGCTCCTCAGCCTCACACTTTGCTGTCCTCTCTCCTCCCCACTAGAAAAAAAAATAAAAAAAATAAAAAATAAAAATAAAAAAAACTGTAGTCTGTCTTCCATCCTGCTCCAGGAGGAACCGAACCCCATAGAAAGACAGAAACCTCATAGATACTGACAAAGCAGACTTTCTACAACAAGGGCTTCAAAGAAAAATTGTGCTTACAAGCAATTTTTTGTTTGTCTTAATTCAAATATGGTATATACATTTTTGGTCCAATTATTTTCCAATAAGCGAAGATACAGGGTAATCTGCATTTTTATTAGTAACTCTGCTTTATCCCCACTCCCTAACTTGACCTGGAGCAAATCCTGCACCATCCTCAGCAGGAGACAGGGTGGGAAGGGAGGGAACTGACTGTGCTGTTCAGGATTGCATCACATTAAAGTCTCACTCCAAGGGCCCGTGCTAACTAGGGAGACAAAGCTCTCCTCCCACCTCTGCTCCTGCTAGTGGGAAATCTCTGCCTGACTGAACCGTCCTCACTCGTCTGCCTTTCAATAAAACCAGGCAATTAACGTGCTTTGTGAAACTACAGTCACAGGGTCTTCAGTATTGCTAGTGTGCCCACCTAACCAAAGCACGCTTCCTAATCCGCCACCTACACGAGGGTACTGTGCTATGAACACAAGCACCACAAACCACGGACCACAAATCCTAGCCTCAGTTCTGCCCAACAGCAACATCACTCCGATTACCCATTGCTCCTGCTCCGACTAAATGCTGTAGCCAATACCTGCCACTGCCCGTGTCTTGCGTGGGGAAGGAGCCGGGGAAGAGAGTGCAGAAGGGCAAACTTGCTCTCTGCTAATTAAGTGCACAGGCTTTGCAGTAACGGTAAGGGCTGGACATGTGGGTGGAAGGTATGCACTGCCTTTGTTTTCCAGATTCTTCCTTTTCTTTGGTCCTGTGTCAGCAATGCTGCATGTACACCAGCTTTTGATTTTTATGCTTTCGTGGCTTAGGGCCATTAGGGTTGCTATATACACACAAACATACAACATAGCTGTTTCAAAACGAAGATTTTGTGCATTAATATGCAGAGCATTTGTCATCAGAATGTGTTACCGTAGACAAGAACACCAGATTTAGCAACAAACTGATACAAAGTAGTGTTATTTAAAAAGAAACAGAGAGAGGAAAGAATGGGAACACGAGGAGAAAGGCAATACTGAATTCTTTTGCAGATATTTATTAAACAAAAGGATATAATGGATGCACTTGTCCAAATTATTTTCTGATGTAACCTCACAGGCTTCAAAGGAGGAGTGAGAATCAAACTATCTGCTCTGGAAATGAATTATCTGGTCACCATACTCATGTAGGTGGGCAAATTACCTTTACAACTGAAAATTAGAAATAAATAAACTGAAATTATTGGATTCAGCTAGCTCCAGATCGATCAGCTTGCCTATATTAATCTCATTTTCTTAGAAATGAGTCATTAGAAATGGGAAGGTTCATTCTGTGGAAGTCCAAAAAATCCAGGCATGGTTCTAAAAATCATAAAGCTTAATTTAAGTAATTCAGACTTCAGCCTGCAAAGCTGGGCCGATCTTGTAAATGAGTTAATTTCCTGGGGTCTCACTTCTTGGAGTAGACAGAAATGACCAGAACAATGTGGAAAACAAATAAACAAACAAAGACACAGAGTGAACACAGTCTCCTATGCTCCACAGAGCATAGTCTCCTATGCTCTCTCATCTTGTCTGCCTTCATGAGAGAAGGGACGCTGGGGCACTTTGGGTTCTGCACTTTCTTTTTTCCCCAGGTTTGGTCATGTTTCCCTAGTCCTGAGAAACCTGACTGAGGCTTACTGAGGAGTATTCAGAGGAACAAAAAGGCATTTTAAGGACTGTCACTACAAATTTGTATTTGTTCCAAAAGGGCTCTCTTATGAAGGAAGAACATAGCAAATTTAACAACTTGGGCTACATAGTCTGCAATTTGGATCTCTCTTTATTTCGTTTCCACATTGCATGTGACAATGAAAGGTTGTGACATTCTAAGTGGTTCCAGACTCCATCAGGCTGTCCACAATGAATTAAAAAACAATAAAACCCAGATGTTTTCTCAAGTAAACACTTCCTTTCTCAGCAAAGTGAACCAAATGCAAAGGATACAGCAGAAAGTGTTTTTTTTTTTTTTTTTTTTTTTTTTCTGGTATTTTATTTTATATGAAGGTATCTTCTACTTCACTGGCACTTCAGTGTTCTCCTTCCAACGCAGTAAAGCCTCTGGCGCTCTTTTCCTGTATTTCTGGTGCTGAAAGCCAAATTCTTGAGAAAATATCTCACTTACATGAATGACTTTAATTTGCTTGTAGATATTTAACAAAGTCTACATCTAAAATAACACTGACAAGTTAAATTGGCCCCTGGAACATGGTTTGCAATGAGGTAAAGGAAAATGAAAATATTACTTCTTCAGAAAGTCAACTTTTAAAGCACAAAATTTGTGTCCTGAACAAGGAACATGGAATTGCTTACCAGAAAAGAAAAGCATACCTACTTTTTATTAGCCAGTCTGAGAGGTACAAAAGCAAAAATGAATAAAGCCACAAAAGCTACAAGTAAATTGACTAGTTGAAACCATTTGCTTTAATCTTTTAAAGCACTTTTTTTAAATAACAGAGGTAAGGACTTTTAAATGAAGTATAAATATTAACCCTACACGGAATTGTGTGTTTGAAAAACCCTTCAAACATGAGATCCCAATTGCAACGCATTGCAATTTCCTTAGTAAGAATAAATCAAAACCAGAACCAAAACCAAGACCTCCAAGTCCAGGCCTGCAGATGACAATGGTTTATCAAATGTGGGCATACCTGAACATGAATAACTCAGAGTGGAAGCCTACAATACCAAGAACAATTCAAAGAAAGGGACCCCCATAGTGGCTACTTCTAACCCCCTTTTTCTCCGCAGTGAGGGCAGTTTCATTTCCACTGTCCTTCCTGAGCTCCTGTGCTATAGTGGGGGAAAAAAAAATGCTATTTGCACAGCCAGTCTCTTTCCATTAAAGCCCAGTAGCACAGCAGACAGACACGTCTAGCATTTAGCAGCACCAGCAGGTATGTGTCTCTCAGAAGACAGTAGTTTCATTCCTCTTTGCCATAGGTATGGCCTTCTATAGATCCCCCCTCCATCCCCCACTGAGCTTCAGCAATGGCTTGGTAGAAGGCAAAAGCATTAGAGTAAATTATTCTAAATTGCAGTTCTTGTTGTAAGCTCTGTAGATGGAATCGTTTGATCCAGAAGCAGCTCTGAGAGATTAAAAAAATCTATACCTACTCACCCTCCAATATCAAAATGTATTTTCAAGCTTAAAGGATTGCCAGGAAGTTTATTTTGCTTTTTGATTTAGGATCTTCAGCTAATATGTATCAATCCGCCTAAGGGGGAAACAAAACCCAGCAACAACAAACCTTATCCCTGATCTTGTCTTCTGGAAAGCCAATGAGAGATTTCAGTAACAAGGGATCAAAAGGATCCAACTGTATTTGGTATACAGCACGTATATTAACATGACATCAGTCAGGGTGATCTTGAAAGCCAAGCAGAGATTTCCTTTTTACTGGATGCTTGAATAAAAAATAAATAAATTAAAGAGATAGTGGAAAACATGAAAAACAGCAGTAACAAACAAGTGGAATGAGGTAATCCTTGGTGAAAACTGATATTGTGACTGTAGTCATTGCTCATTGCTCTATGACATTAGAAGAGCTGAAAATATTTTTGCCTGCTAAAACCTGACATCATAATCCCAAGACTTTTTCTGAAAGAGTTGCCCTTGCTGCCATTATTAGCTGATGGCCTTCTTGCACCCAGCTGGCTTCCTGTAGCTTTGGGTAGTACTGAGGCAGATCCTCCCCTCCCTCCCCTCGCTGCAAATCCACATTAACCATGCTTAAACCAGCAGCAGCTTTCTGGAGGGATAGCGCTCGCCGAAGAAACAGGCACCGGTCCCACCACAATTTTAGAATGAGGAGAATTTCAAATTACTTCATTTTAGCTGTTAGACACTCTCAGTTTTGAGAAAAGGGGCTTTAAGTCTTGCAAACTGTTGAAAACATAGCCTTTTCGCTTATCACACATTCTGATAATGTGATTTGGAAAGCCTTAAAAAAAATCCTTGAGAGGAAAAAGGCAGCGAAACATTCTTTACCGACGGCTTAGATAGAGAGAATACAAAATTCTTCTGACCAGGCCACATCACAAAGGTTTACTTGATAAAAGCAACATGTTGATTTATTCCATTCCTTTCCCCTGCTGCCCAAGCTGTGAAATACAGGCGGATGATGCAATCCCTGAGAGAGAAGGAAAAAAAAAAAAAAAAAAAAAGGGAAAAAAAAAAAAGGCGAGCAAGCAGGCAAGAGACTATTTCTCAGCGTAGCATACTGCTGGCATGTCCAAAGTTACGTAAGCCGTTCCTGAAGGGACTGCAGGAGCGCCCGAGTTCACTGCACTGCAGGCAAAGCTGCGAGCAGGGCGCTGCAGCCCCCACCGGCTCTGGAGGGCTTGGAGCCCACCGCAGGAACGCTCCGGAGCCTTGAGCCCAAGCAGGAAAAGCACCAGAAACAGACAGACAATCTTGAAAACCAAACAAAGCTGTCATCAACATTTGTGTTTATTAAAAACAGAATCAAAACCAACACTGGTGATTTTTCCTAACTAAAGATTAGCAGAAAGTCTTTTGTTCTGGTGTCTGAACTCGTCAACCATGCTTACCCTTTAAAAACAAAACAAAACCAAACAAAAGCAGATCAGGAATTATAGTCTTTTTTAAAACTAAGTGTGATCCTTACCAATTTCTGCATAATATGTTTTCAAGACGAAATCACTAAAAATTACTTGAAGTCAAGGTATTTTTTTCTACTTATAAGTGAGGTATTAATTATACAGTGTTAATTTTCCCCCGAAATAACATCAGATTAGACTAAAATAAAGTTAAAGGTTTAGATGATTTCACAACATGACAGGATCATTTTTTTTTCATGGTAAGAAATTATTTTAATATAATTTATGTATCTGTTACCTACATACAGGCCAGATCAAATTCCTCATGAAGTCTGGAAAGGCTTGCTTTATTTCAATGGGGCTTTGAACTAAACAATATCTTGGGTATTGCTAAATTCCCCCCACTTCTCCCATTCTCATTTTATTGCAACTTTGAATCTCATGATATTTAGCCTTTTAGGCAAAACCGCTTGCATCTGGCTTGGAAGAAGCAGCTTAAGACAATTGGTTTTCATTTATGTAAATTAAAATAAAAGGTACGTTAGCTTTGCTTAAAATGTTCAACTGTTGAATCCTTCATTTTCAAAGACCAGAAGGCATACTGAAAAAGAGCAAGCAACCTCCATTTAATAATAATAATAATAATAACAACAATAATAATCTCATGAATTTCTCTATAGCATGAGAATAACTAAGGTCCAGCTCATTCAGTTACTTCCAATTTCCAGATAGGTACATTCATTTTAAAACTATAGTGTCTTCCTAGACTTCATCTTGCCTGTCACAGCCAACTAGTCAAAGACAATTATCCACAAGGGCAGTGCATAAAAAGGAAGATGAAAAGAACAGGGCTCTAACAGCACACACACAGGAGAACAAAATCTGGGATATAAATTATGCCTTCTCTCAAAGAAATCCCAAGGTCTGTAGACTCAGGAATCATCCCACTCGATAGGGAGCTGATAGGCATCGAACAATGGCTAGACGCACAACAGAACAGCCTGCAGCAGGAAGCGAAGACGACCTTGGTCAGCTGAAATAGCAAAAGAAAACAAGGTAGAGGGAGCGCAATGCTCAGTGGCATTCTCGTCTGTGGAGCTTCATGCCAAAAGACCATGACAAAGCACATAGGTATGTCCTCGGCCGTCTGAAAATACAGTACGATGCCAGCTGTGGACAAATACTTCTTTTAGCATGTATCTTCCAACAAAGAAGTCAGCCCAGATCTCAAAGGTCAAACCAGCGGAGGAGGTGACTCAGGAGGGCACTGGTGCAGATGTTCAATTGTTCAGTAACCACCGCCTGCTCCATCCCAAGCTGTCCCGTTGCAATCATTCCTCTAAAATACTTATAAAACATGGCCAGAAGGCGGTGTTTCAGGGCTGAAACACCGCCTGAAGCCATCAGATCTAACTTTGCTGAACCTATAAATGTGTTGGGCTTTAGATCTGCTCTCTGCACAGAGCTAATGGCCAGCATCCCTGCACTCCAACTGGTAGGTGTGCCAGTCCAAGCAAACCTTGCCTGAGGAACATTGTGCTGTACCATTACAAGTGGAATCGAATCAACAAACAACATAAATAACAGTTCCTTGAGAGAAAACATGACTGTGACTGGAGGGTGGGATTGCAGATGCTCTATCTGTACTTGATTTGGACACTACTCTACATCAATAGTGCTGTTCAGCCATTTCTAAACCTTTTTGGAAACAGTACAACCAGAACAGCCAGCCAGCACTGAACAGTGGGACCTGAAAGTCTACACCTGCACTTCTGAAATGCTCCTCAGATCTGGAAAGACCAGCCC
This sequence comes from Oxyura jamaicensis, assembly GCF_011077185.1. NCBI lineage: Eukaryota > Metazoa > Chordata > Aves > Anseriformes > Anatidae > Oxyura > Oxyura jamaicensis. The sequence goes on along the minus strand of NC_048895.1, from coordinate 45,670,490 downwards.
TGCCAAATCCAACTCCAGACACCAGATAAACACTGTAAATCCCTTGCCACCACCCTGTCAGAGAAGCATCAATCATATAATCACTGAAGCAATTCCAAAAATCTTCAGCACTGAATTTGCAGACAGAACCTTAACTGACCCTGACCCAACCTTTGTCGCACAGTACGGGGAACATATTGGCTTTTGGGTTGTGCACTGTCTGACTTGTGAGCGAGAAGGAAGATTCCTGCTCCTCTGCAGAACTGCAGGGCAGAGGGTGCCGCATGCTCAGCCCCAGCCCTCTGACAGTCAGGAGGCTGGTGACAGCAGCCAGGGACAGGATCTCTGAAGCTGAGATGCTGGCTGTACCCTTGCTTATCCTCTTATGGGAAAATAACCAAACCCCTCTCCGTTTAAGCTAAGTGGATCACCAAAAATTCCTGAGCAAATATCTCTTGGATGGGCCGTATTTCATCACACAAAATGAACACAGTTACAAGCCTGAAAATTTCAGGTCACAAGTTATTTAAATTAATTGCACAAAGCAAAAAACAAACAAACAAACAAACAAACAAACAAACAAAAAGAAAAAAAAAAAACACCACTTATGTCACTTCCCACCTTAGGTACAGACCTTTTCTACTTCTCCATCAAATGAAGACCAATTCTGGTTTAAGCATTGGCTGCAGCACAGAGGCCAGAGGGTAACCTCAGGTCAGCATATGCTGCAGTCTCAGGGAGGAATCCAGGATCATTACTTTCTCCATCTTATCAGCTCATGTCCACTGCTGTCCTCGGTGAGCTACAAATGTTCAGTATGACTACATTTCTGGCTCTTTCTTGTTTAAAGACCTTTAAGGAAGTTTATCAGCAACTTTGTATGACATGATTTATGCACAGACCAAAGCAGCCCAGACTGCAGAACAAAAATTGAAGCTTTTTCCCAGTATCTCTCCTCTCTTCTTTCATGTCCAGTAGATCATCAAGGAAAGTTACCACTACTTACACTGCTGCTACCAAGGTGCCACTGATGAGCAAACAGAAACTTGACCCAAACATCCTGTCTCTCCCATCCCATTACATCTCTCTAAAGCAGAAGATGTAGGAGAGTTCTTATCTGATACACAACACACAGGCTGAGGCCCATAATGAATGTTTTAAAAAAATAAAGATAAAAAAAGGAGTAAAAAAAAATAGGAAGTGAAAATCCAAGTAGTCAAAGTGAAAGGATTGCTTGATATTGCATACAAGGCATAAGAGAGAGACCTTAAGAGCTTCAATCCAGGAACATTTCTGCTATCCCTCTTTGGAGCCACTGCTCTCAAGTGGATGAGCACTGCACAGTATCGAGACTAAAAAGAAAGCCTCAGGGGCCTGCGGAACATGGGGCCAAGCATTTCTCCCTGATTTGTAGACTCCCAAAGCTCAGACTTAAGCTGGAGTTTTTACATAAAGAAATGAACAAATATCTAATACCGTTCTTATGCAAGAACAACCCCTGAAATATGCAGCAATCAGTGGCAGCGACCACTGTGGCCGTGAGCCCTGTCTCTTCATCCCTTGGGAGACCCTTGGCTAGATGGCATTACAAGCAGAGTCCTGTTACTGCATTACACTCCTTGCTCGTGAATTCCACACCAACGTGTCTCCACAGCTGAGAAAAACAGCTCAATGCCAAGGATTTATGTAACAGGTGTAAACAGCAAAGGAAATTCTCTGGCAAACCTACCTACTCAGCCTGAAACCCATCACCAAGACAATAAAAACAAAGAAACTAAATAGGAAAAAAATGCCACTAATTCCACAAACACACTGAGTGCAATGTTAAACAAATATGCCAAATTGCTTCGTGAATTGCCAAGTGCTGTACTACGAGGTTTCCTCCTGCGCAGCGTCAGTGTTGTGACCACAGGTCTGGTTAGGATCACTGCCGTGAAAAATAAAACTTGCGAGATAGGCAACACGGTTTCTTTGAGCAATAAATTATCGTCAGCCTGGTTTGAACAGCAGCGAAGTGCATACAGGATTCAACAGTGAAATTTCAGCCTCTCGAAAGTCAGTGATAAAAATCTCATTTGTGTTGGCACGAACAGGTTTTTACTCCAACCTCACGTTATGCTCGTTTCAACCCTAAAAATATGATCTTAGACAAAGCAAGCAAAATGGCAATAAATGCACCAACAATACAGCAAACACCCTCTACACTTGGGAAAACTATCCTTTAGAAACTAATATTTGTAAGGTCAAACCATGTTGTAATCTGTTCCCAACAATGATTTTGGACAAACCACTTCAGTTCTGTCTGTTTCAGTGATCACAGCTGTATCAGGGGAACAAAACAGCACCCTACATTTTATTTTATTTTTTTTAAAGCCCATCCAAACCAAGTCGAGAGGAAAAGTTACATCCAGAGCTGCAGTGCCATATCGTTAAGTGTTGACAGTGAGTTTAATATGACCAGCAAAACTTTTCCACTTCCACTGAATTCTTTTCCTTTCCTTTTGTTTTACAGCCTGCTGAAACAGTGATAGTCCACATCTGGATAGTGTCTGGTTCAAGGCAGACACCAAATAGAAAAGGCCATGTTTGGGATTAGAGGCAAGCATTCAGCGCACAGGGCAGAAGAGCCATTTAATGCTTTTCTGCACAACAGTGTGGGGAGGGGGGGGAGTGGGCTGTTATGTTGGTGACATTTTATGCTGCTTTCTGAGCCCCAGACACTTAGTTTGAATTTAGTTTCTTGATCTTTCTTTTCTCTGAACAGAGACTGTACCTAATAAAAACGATGAAACAGACCATAAAGATTAAGTTATTTCAAACGTTCCCAACAACTACCATACAACATGTATAAAGGGAGAACACGAATGAATTCTGCAGCGATAGCCTTATCATACTTAACAGCCCCAAAGACCCTTTGGTGTTATTACCTAGACACAGTGGGAAAACCACGTAGTAATATCGACAGAGGACACCAGCAAACAATGGAAATAACCACCTTGAAGGCATACTAGCTTAGAAAAACACCCAGCAAGAAAGCAATGAATACTCTTAACAGAAAAATAAGCAGAGATCAGTAAAGGGTCCGAATGAGGGTGGAAATTACACTACTATCCATTAAAAAGAGTGAGAAAAGCAGCTTAACGTGACATTTCTGAAATTTCCATATCTCCTACATTATCAACATATTCTCTTTACATATCAGTTTTCTTATTGCCACAACTGATGAGTAATTACTTAATGCTGTAATGAACTGCATTAAATCTCTTTGAAATGTGATGAGTCTAACAGCGTTCCAGCATGCAGGGAAAAAAAAAAAAAAAAAAAAAAAAAAGAGCATTTAAAAACAACATCAACAACAAACACCCAAAAAAACTCAAAAACATAATCAGCTTCATTTCTGGAAGAAGGTATCAGAAACAAAGGCAGCCTCCTCCTTAAATATAGGTAAACATCATCCCATGAACATAGGGACATGCTATGCATGTGAAGGAAAAAAAGACCTTTCAGTGGCTATTCATGTGAGAGGAGGATGTATGAGGAAAAAAAAAAAAAAGAGAGAGAGAGAGAAACAAGCCAAAGCAAACCACTACAGAGGCAGACAAGCAGAGGGAACACAGCATGACTAAGCACTGGGCTCACGGACCCCACCCCCTCAGAGAACATTTGATTTACAAGTAAATAGTGCCGCTTTGGGGTTTTGCCCCATTCCCTTAATTTCCCTACCACACCCTCCAAACACACACACACACCAGTGCAGCAATATAGGGTTTTGAATATTCTTTGCTGGCATGTGGGGCAGTGTCAGAGATACACAACTCTCACCATCGTTTACTTGTCCTCATTAGTACAGCCTGCTCAGCCTGCTTTGCCTGGAAATTTTGTTCAGCTGTTTGAGTCCAGAAAGGCAAATGACATTATTTGGTAACTGCAAAAAAAGATGCTCAGCGATGTGAGAAATGAAAATGACCATAAATTTAAAATGTTACATAGCCATTATTTTTGTGATTTTTTTAATGCCATGGGGACAACCTTGGGCACCTGAAATGTAAGGCTCACAAAAAAAAAAAACAAAAGCAGCTATACAACTCCTAATGTACTTAGAAAAGGAACTCATTTCTCCAACATGTCTTCTAAAAACATTTTCCTGTAGGATGTGATTACAGGTACTTGAGGAACAAACACGTGGCCATAAGACAGTACACCTGTGAAACCTGCTTACTGCTTTACAATGAACTGCATCACGCTGTATTCACAATTCTCCACGTACCTGCTGACTGAGATGCTGTTAACGTTACCTTCCTCACAAAGAACTTCACAGACAATAAAATGAATTGTAAGAACAGAAAATCCCATGATAAATGAAGTGCATTAGTAAGAATATTCAAAATTCTGCCCATGTGGATGAGAACTGGGTCAGAGTTTCTCCCAAATATACCTGCCAAAGCTTTGTAACAAATACACAGTTATAAAATGAATTAAGCAATCAAAAGAGACAAGATCTAAACTCTGTTATTCATTTCATTTTATAATAGAGAAAAGAATCGAGACACTACTGAATAAGAGCCACGTCATTTTCTCCCACATTATTCTTCATCATGACATACAGTGAACAGAGATTAAATAGAAGCCCAGATAAGTTCAAATGATATAGCTATCAAACCTAGGTGTTTCTAATAGGTCCTTCACAATGGTCTCTGGACTATTAAAAAGAAGTGACACAAAGACTGTAAAATAAGTGAGAGACGGAGTCAAAGAGAAGGAGCTACTCAGAATAGCTTAACAGGATAACCACAGGGAAATGGGGATAGGAAGGAAGAGGCAACACTAACATTGTGTTTAATTTTGTCTCCTCCCAGTCAGCAAAGCACATAGGGTCTGATTCACCTCTCCTTTCTATTAGTGTAAATGATAAGGGACCCCATGGAAGACCACAAAACTACACCAATATAAGTGGAAGGGAATTTACAGTCTTTTAAATCTCTCCAGATTGTCCAAATTATGCTCATGCTGAAATGAAAAGGGCTTATCTCCTCAGGGGCATGCAGGGTGAAAAGTTGGCTTTATTGACTCCCCGTTTGAGCCACGATGCAGGAGGTCTCTGCACAGTGAATCAGGGGGAGAGCAGGGCTGCCTCTCCGTTCACGCCTCCTCTGAGAGCAAACATGCCTGCCAAGTACCAGCCTTGTCAGACGTTCAGAACCCACCACGCTGCAGACCACACCTGACCTTCCCCAAAGACACAAAACCTTGGGGAACCACTCTCCATTATTTCTAGATCTGCTGCCTGTGGCCCTGCTTGTCCTTTTAACGAGATGGTGGAGGAGCCCGTTCAGAGCCACTGCTCTTGTTGCAGTCACTCTTCATTACTGCTCCCAGCCACAGTCAGTAAAATAAGGGGAACCCTCTGAGACACTGGATGCCAGCAGAAAATTATCAACAGCCTGGTATTTAATAGCAGCTCTGCTTGTAACTACTACATATGTTTTTTTTTTCTCTGTGAAATGTGATTTCTTTAGGATAGTGATTATAAAGCATTGTGTTTGCTACAGAACCACCACAGTAATAAAAATAATAATACAATCAAATGGCAATGCTAATAGTGCCTTCCATTCACAGATCTGAAGTTTAATGACTGAAACCTGGCAGCACCCTGGGAGACTTGAAAAAAAAAAAAAAAAAAAAAAAAAGAGGTTTTCCTTGGTGTTAAAAAGGGCAAACGAACACACAGATGGATTAAATGGTGATTCTTTCAAAGGCAGGAGCAGAACCTGCAGCCAAAGTAGGGAAACAACCCCAGTTTTCAGGCCAATGGCCACATACTGCCCTTCTCAGTGGTATCATCTTCTCAAGGAGACTCATTACCACACACTTCTATCTGTGCCAACCAGAAAAGTTGTAGCAGAATAAGAGAGAATTTAGGTAGAAAAATTCCAGTGTGACTACTGGAGTAAAAAGGAATTTCTTAATTTACTTTTGTCATTTGAGGTATGTAAGTAAGCTCAGCCACTATTACACTGGAACAAAGTGTGGAAGGAATGATCTTTCTAACCATCCTGCTATAATTCTGAGTACAACTGGCAGAATTTCCCTATATGAACAACCTCCTACCACCTCTGGTGATAAATGTAGGGAATTGACTAAATGGGAATTAAACATGGTTCCAGGCAAATTAACTTTTTAGCAGAGGCGCCTTTACCCTGAGTGTTAAATATTTGCCATTGCTGTATTGCACTGTGTATGTCTGCATATATATACACACACACAGAGTGCCAAGAGCCACTGGTACAACAAACTTTAGCCTGCACTTGCTGTGAGCTGGAGCAGGTGAAACTCGTGAGGCACCTTGTTAATCCTTGAGCTCCAATAACAGTGCTGCCACGGAGCTAAGCAACTCCAGAGCAAAATGGCAGGCACCCATTTCCAATCCAGTTACTCACAGCCTGTCCACAATGCCATGTTTCTCCTGCAGCAACATTTAAACTCTTCTGTTTACAGGTATCAGCCTGTAACTCCAGGTGCTGTGAGGCTGCTGCCTGTGGGGCCTTCCGAAGTGGAGCTTTTGTGCTTTCCACACAAAAGGGGAAGACGTGGTGTGCGTCAGGAAGACATGCTACTACAGTCTCAGTACCTGTCACCATGATGACCCAGATTTGGTAAAGAGAAAGGACTTTTCTGGAGATATTTGCAGCTGTTGCATTTATAGTTCCCCACGGCAGTTCAAAAGCATGAGAAAAGAAATGACAAGGGGGTTTCTGGTCTACCCCGTGCCAGCAATGCAGCACGGAGGGGGCATTTTGATCCTACTCTTTCATGCCTTTGCAGCTTCCTCACCAAATCTCTCTGGACAATGGCCTACAGACAGACTGAGCCAGACATTTTGGGGGAGAGAAGGACCAAAAGTTGTTGTTGGTAATTGCAGCTCTTTTTATTTTATTTTGGTAACAGTAATATCTGCTGTAGAGAACTGCACATGAACCCAACCATCACATTTACCTGAACCACAGATCTGTGCGTCTGAGAGTCTGCTTCCTGCTGCTGGGTTTGAGACCACTTAAATCCCCTGGTACCAAGGGACTTGCTGAAGATGTACAGTGAAAAGTAAAATCAAACCTCTAAGTTTAGATAGACGAATCAATCTAAAGCTCTGCAAGTACAAGAAATACATCTGGGCGGAGGTGTGAAGCAGCTTGCTGTGCTTCATTACCAAGCGAGAAAAGGTTGGGTGGGCTCACACAGGTGGGGCTGTCTCACACACGGCTCAGCACGGCACAACACCTCTCTACCGGGTCTTGGGCAACTAAAGTTTTTTATTCACTGATTCAGTGTTTCCCAGGCCTCATGAGGCTGAATCCCACTACTCAGCATAGCTCCTTGAACTGAGGAGTTCAAGAGCTGGCTTCGGCATGACCATACACACACCCTAGCACAGATCACTGTGCTGAGGGGAAGACACAAAGGGTCAGCAATTTGGACTGCATGTTTTACCTGGCAGCTTGGTCTTTAGCAATCAGACCTGCCTTCTACTTCAGCAAGGACAGACGGCATGCTACAGCCATGCATACTGTTCCCATTGATGAAGCCTTCACCACTATGAGCTCAAAGAGCCAACACAGCAGGAGGAAAAACCACAGGGAAGACGGAGCAAATCTTCCATCCAACTAGCTGCAGCCATGGACTTGGAAACAAGGACCCCTGATACAACGAAATGACACAGAAAACACACCCGTGGCCTTGAGCATTTCTGAAAGTAGAGGTGAGCAATAACACAGACTGTACCACTGACTAATAGTTAAACATGATAGAAACTCAGTAATGCAGTTAGAAAGTTTCTGTTCTTAGTCTGAATTTGGATGTTCCCCTCTTGTGCACATAGACTGTGGCTGAGAAAGTTAAGTAAAATCCATTGCCTTATATAGCAGAAAGCTTTTAGGCTACAAGCATCCCGTACCAGAAGGATCACATGGTCAGAAGGGTCACAGCCTAAAAATTACATTATGATGAAAATTCACACAGTAATTCTTTGTTTAAACCCTGTGGATTTAGCAGTTCTTAAAACACAACACTTTTAATAAAAATAATAATGAACAGTAAATCCATGTATATATGGAAAATGATTATGGAAAAGTCTCTCTTTAGGAGGTAGAACAGGAGTTGAAAAGAATTTATCAAGAACTTACAGAACTTTATAGTCTGTGATCATAGAATCATAGAACATCCCGAGTTGGAAGGGACCCATAAGGATCATCAAGCCCAACTCCTTGCACCACACAGGTCTACCCCAAAATTCAGACCATGTGACTAAGTGCACAGTCCAAATGCTTCTTAAACTCCCACAGGCTTGGTGCAGTGACAAGTTCACTGGGGAGCCTGTTCCAGTGTGCAACCACCCTCTTGGTGAAGAACCTCTTCCTGATGTCCAGCCTAAACTTTCCCTGCCTCAGCTTAACACCATTCCCATGGGTCCTGTCACTGGTGTTAATGGAGAAAAGGTCACCCAACCTCTCCACTCCCCCTCACGAGGAAGTTGTAGACCGCGATGAGGTCTCCCCTCGGCCTCCTCTTCTCCAGGCTGAACAGGCCCAGTGACCTCAGCCGCTCCTCATATGTCTTCCCCTCTAGGCCCTTCACCATCTTCGTTGCCCTCCTCTGGACACTCTCCAACAGCTTCAGGTCCTTTTTGGACTGTGGTGCCCAGAACTGCACGCAGGACTCGAGGAGAGGCCGCACCAGTGCAGAGTAGAGCAGGACAATCACTTCCCTCGACCGACTAGCAATGCCGTGCCTGATGCACCCCAGGATACGGTTGGCCCTCCTGGCTGCCCTGCCAGGGCACACTGCTGGCTCCTATTCAACTTGCTGTCAACCACAACCCCCAGATCCCTCTCTGCGGGGCTGCTCTCCAGCATCTCGTCGCCCAGTCTGTGCGTATAGCCAGGGTTGCCCCGTCCCAGGTGCAGGACCCGGCACTTGCTTTTGTTAAACTTCATGCGGCTGGTGATCGCCCAGCTCTCCAATCTCTTCAGATCTCTCTTCAAGGCCTTTCCACCCTCAGCCGAGTCTACAACTCCTCCAAGTTTGGTGTTGTCAGCAAATTTGCTCAGAACACCTTCTAGTCCTACATCCAAATGGTTTATAAAAGCATTGAAGAGCACTGGCCCTAAAACGGAGCCTTGAGGGACCCCACTAGTGACCATCCGCCAGCGTATGTGGCCCCCTTTACTACAACCCTTTGAGCCCTGCCCGTCAGCCAATTGCTCACCCATCGTATGATGTTTTTTTTAAGTTGTATGTTGGACATTTTGTTCAGGAGAATCCTTTGGGAAACTCTGTCAAAAGACTTGCTGAAGTACAAAAAGATCACATCAGCTGGTTTCCCTTGGTCGACTAGACGGGTGATCTTATCACAAAAGGAAATCAAATTTGTTTGGCAGGAGTTAGACATGTGATACATGTTTCTATTATTTTTCTTTAACATTATCCCATAGCACAGCAGCAGGGGACAAAGTGCTTCATAAAAAATCTGTACAGATATACTTCTGTGTAAAGATTAGCCTTCTTCTATGAAAGCCTATTTTTTAAAACACAGCTACAGTTAAATAAAGAAAAACAACCAATTTTCTCAAAATGCAGCCATGTGTGGAAGGTTTTACTTGCTAAAACACCAGGAAACACCATCTCAGTAACGCTTTTTTACAGGATGTACCTATTTCAGCTCAAGTGTTAGTAAAAAGGGAACAAATGTCCTAAGTAATCCGTGGGCCACAATCCCCACCCATTACCCACAGATAGTTAGCTAGGGCTCAGTCTCCCTTGCACTGATAAAATCTGGAACTTGACTTCTTGGTCTCTCTTTTAGCCACCAGACTTGTGGCTTAGGCAGGCTCTCACAGATATTTGTCTACTCAAGGGTGTGCATCAGTAATAGCTGAACAGCTCACAAAAATTAAAAAAAAAAAAAATCCAACTAAACATGAGCACAGGACCAGCATCACCACTCAGACAAAAACATCTCACATTTAATTCTGAGCACAGGAGAGAAATTTTTAAGCAGCTCTGATAAAGGTGCCTAATCTGCACATTCGGTCCCTGTGATAATCCCGACCGAATGCATCCACCAACCTCTGCACGCGGGTCCACACTTGTGCTTGTGGTGCTAAACCACAGGGCCAGTCCTGTCAACGTCTCTGAAGGCCAGAAATAAAAAGCTGTTAAAATGGGACCTTTGCATTTAATAGAGTAACAACACAGGGAAGGCGACTGGGATAACATGGTCACACAGTGGTACAAGAGGTACAAAGCAGCTGACTTGACAAAGCCGTGCCAGCGTGCGTGGCATTCACCCCTCAATACACAGGTCTATACTGGGAGGCTGCACCCCACAACAGCCACTCCTGAACATGGTAAAGCAGGGCAAAGCCTTGTATCCTGTTACAGCCATACACATGCTCTAGCACTATCAGAGTGGCAGCAAAGGATGCAGAAGTGTAAAGAGCCTGTTGTTTCTGTGCCAGATGAACAGCCGTCAGCTGGAAGGGAGCAAAAAAAGGAGAGTGATGGCCTGTGGTGAAGTTCCCAGTTGCCCCAGTTTAGGCTGGGTCTCTCTACATCAGGTACTCTTTGTGCCCAAGGGCAAGCGTGGAGAAGGCAATCAAGAGAAGGTGTTGTCCACACTTTACATCAGAGGAGACATAAAGCTAGCATTGTGCTCTTGAGCAATTCAGCCTAAAAACTATCCCCAAAGGTTGTAAAAAGCTGTGAATTTGCAGTAGGAGAAACGGAGCCCTGGAGGACGGAGCAGGTGAGAGCACCGGAGGTGAAAGCACTGTTACATGCTAGCACCTGCACGCGCGAGGGTGGAGAGAAATGCCCAGGAGGCACTGCAATGAAACCTCCACATCTCCTTAGCAATAACATAGGCATCGGTTTTGATCGCTGAGTAGAAAAGCAGTGCAAAAGGCCCAGAAAGTCATCTGCAGAGCATAAAGCTAACCCAACAGCACTGACTGGCAACACAAGATGCTAGATTCTGGATTAGCTTAATGGCCTCATGTCTCTTCAGCATGAAACAAAGGAGCCCTTGTTATTAGTAAATATTTTATATTAAATTAAGATAATCAAAAGAAAAAAAAATCAGTATGAACATTTAGAAAGGCAGAGAGTAAGGGATGTGTCTTTTAAAGATAGCCTGTATTTCTTAAGAAATATATTAATGACTGAAGAAAATAAAATGGGAAAACCTGCATCTACCAGCCTTCTTGACTGATACGCAGAGAATCTGAGAAAACAACATTAAGAACTGATTCCTACAAATTCCCTTAATAAATGCAAGTCCCTCAGTCTGAGATGAAGAAAGACATGGAGTAAGGAACCAGGCCCATTTTTTTTGGCAAAGGCATATAGCTGGTGTTCTTGGCTAAACTCAAGATCTTAAAATGATGACATGCGTGTATTTATTTTGGTGTGGCTATTACCTAGGAACTCAGACCAGAACAACTGCAAACAGATTTCAGGCCCATGGGCTTATATGATGCTTGAAGAAGGTACGTAGGAATTATAAAGGTAATTCAGAAGTATTTTTAAGTTATTTTTCATACATTTATTTTTCATAAATAAACAGGAGTTTAACATCTGGTGAGAGAATTTGAATCCAGCAGCTCAGTCTTATCAAGGCATATGTTAAATATATGATAAAAAATCCAGCTAGCCCATTATCTCTAACAGCATCTGTGAATTTTTGAAACTGCCATTTCTGTAGTCATCTGAATTGGTCACTGGAGGTGGTAAATAAGATGTTTTGCCACAGATGCAAGGAATCAAATCCTGGAGCTGTGCACAAAACAAATGAGAGCTCTGTTCGAGCAAAAATGGAGCCTTTCCTCCTCGCTACTTGAGGCCAAGTGCACCCACAAACAGCTGCACTAAAGCCCTCACATCAGTTACGGCCTGACCACTGCTGGGGAATTTCACAAAGTTGTATTTACTTGTTAAAAATGATTGATTTGAGCTTCCCTCCATCTCGGTGCAATTCCCCTGCACACCGTACCATCTGCTGTAATTCTCCCAGGTTGGCTTTGTCATACCGTAACACACAAAAATCAGTCAGAGCCTCTTGATACATCAGTGCCCGAGGAAGAGCAGCCACATGCGTGATCTCACCATTCATTTCACGCTGTACTTTTGCTCCCTGCCCAGCGAGTTTGGAGACGGTACGTTGCTCCCCTTTCCAACAATAAGATCTTATCGCAGGCAGCTGGCCCACGTTCTGCACTTTCATTTTTATTGTGTGGGTTCTGAAACTCTGATGCAAATAGTCTGCCGAACATCCTCCCTCCACTGCATGTGGTTGTTTTTTTTTTTTTTTTTCCTCTTCAACCTCCTTGCATGCAGTGTGCTCCAGCGTCATGCTGGCTCCAGCCAGCTCCCATTGTTCACATTGTTGTTTTTGTGTCAAGGGCGTGAGAGGAATTTTTTTTCCTTTTTTTTTTTTTTAAAAAAAAAATATGTATATATTTTTTTTTGCCAGAACAGCAATTTAAAGATTAGGCCTTGAAAATACGCTTGCCATTTGCAGGAAAACAGCTACTGGACTCACCACAAGGCCAAAGATGAGGGAAAGACCCAAGTGGTTAAAAAATTATAATATAAATTAAAGAAGGACTGAAGAAAGAAGCCATTTGCAGAATAGCATGAAGACACCAAAAATTGAATTTGCTCTGCAATGGCCTACATAGAAGAGGAACTGCCACAGCAGATTAGATGAGTGGTCCACTGGGGCTGCCGTGCCAACAGCGCAGTAGTTATCTCTAAAAGCGTGAGAGAAATGATGCGTGTGACTGGGAGTGACAAACGGGATGAGGTAAACAGCCAGCTAATTGTGCAGTGCTGTGCATGGGTCATGCACAAGATGCTACCCAATACCTGCTTGTGAGCAGCACTTCTTATTTCTTCAAATGGTACTGCACAGATGTTGCATTCTGCCACAAAACTGTCAGTCTTCTAAAAATAAATCCACAGCACATTTCTCTCCCATGCCTCCACCTCTTGTGACTGCAGGCTGTAACAGCTGATGAGGTGTTGGGACAGGAAGTGCATCCTTTGATTAGCTGCTCTACATTTACTAACACCAACTTTACAGTATGGAGTGTGTCATCTTTGTCATTTTTTTTTTTTTTTTGGCTTCATTCAACAGGAAAAACAAGAGGAAATGAACACGTTTCACCATTCCCTTCATAGTCTGTTTTGTTTTTAATTTTTAGATACTGTTCTCCTTCACAGTTCATAAAGCTTGAGGTCTGTCTCCTGTAACCTTTCTTCTTTAAAATCTCATCTATGTTGATCCTGCCTCCTCCTGTGACCACTTTTATCACATCTTTTGTAATTGTTGCAACTGAAGACAGCAACCTTTCACGTGACATTCCAGCCTGTCCTCAATGCTATGTCCTGTAGGTTTATACCTTCTAGTTGACTTTTATTGGCCTCTTAAATACAACCAAGTATCCTAGGAACTGCAGTGGTTATTGTGGTTTCCCCACCAGTTAGCACCAAGAAGTCCTGAGTGTCTAGGGTAAAGCCCATGAGAGTTCTTTGGAAGCACTGGACCTCTGTGGGGCTTTCTGCTGACACAAAATCTCTCCTACTTCTCTCTGTATCTTCAGTGCCCTTCCCCCTCCTCCTCTCCCCATCTGCTGGCTGCACAGATATTTGCAACCCTTCAGGTGCTTTTCATCCCCTACACTCATGTTTTGATCTGAAGCCCAAGGGAAGCCTTCCCATTGATTTCACAGGGCCTCAGGCCAGTTCCCAATTTACTTTCCACTCCCTTCTCTAAATCCTTCAAATCCCTACAATGCTCTTGTTCAAGTACCAACTTCTCCTAACTACAAGTCCCCTCTTAATTTTGCTCTGCTCCGAGCTGCTGCCAGTCATCATTTGTTTATTCTGTGGCTTCAGAGTATGCCCTTTGTTTGGCATAGAAAATACCTACGCTTCCAAATCTTACCTCATCAGTTCAGGATAAAATACAGTCTACTAAGCAAGGAGCATTCATTTCTTTCAAAGTTTCTTACAAAGGGCTACACCAAAAAGGTCATGAAAAATGGAGGCACTTGGCCAGGAAATGGTTCTTCAAGACCCTATGCTGGCCTTTCCTCTTCCTAATTATGCTCTGAAGTGCCTCAGTAAGCAGTCAATAACAGTCCCTACACTAACAACTTCCACTCAGCACAAACAGCTAGTCATAACTTGCTGAAATACAAAAGTTATTCATAAAGCTGTCTGCTTCTTTAAAGAAACGAACAACTCAGCTTATTACACACTTGAGACATCACCCTCCACCTGTAGAAGAGCACTGAGACTCCCCTAGACGCCACCAGGATTGGGCTGAAGCCCACAATTCATTATTTTTGCAATTCCTTACTTATTCCAAAAGCCTTAGATGTATACTGGTATCTTTTAGTCCTGGTAATTTATTGAACTTCAGGTTCTCAAGAGGCTTTACATCTTCATCCTTAGAGACTTCTGTCTCTGTTAAAGTGACATAGATAGGTTAAAATTGTGTTTACAGAAGTCAGCTTTCCTCTCCCTAAATCACTCAGGACTTACACCAGCTACTGACAGTACATCAAGTTTTGTCTTACGTTGAACATCCTGCACAAAGCATGTGGAAATTATGTTGTTTTCCCTCAGAAGTGCACTGGAGACAATGTGCATGCACCCGTGCATGCAGGAGTACAACATGGAGCTAACAGACCTTTTCCTAAAACCTTACCTCATGCTGGGGAGTAAGTGACTCTGGGACTGACTGCAGGAGAGGAGCTGCAAGTCTTTGCTACTGGTCTGTTATTGTAAATAAGAGCAGAAACATGATGAGGGAAACAGAATTCCCCCAGAACTTGCAGAATTTATCTGATGTGAGAAGAGATCAGGTCATCCACCTCAAATGTGCACATGCTACATGGTCTTTGAGTGAGATGCACTGACACCTCATTTTAAACAAAGTCTGTAGCCCCATACAGTTTTCTCTGCATACACTCATTAGTTCTCTAAATGCTAGGCTTTGACTAAGAAACCATTGCTTTATTTTATGGGCTTTGGTTAATAAACCACTGTTTTATTTTACTGCTAGGCCTGTCTGACACCATGCAACAAGATGAATTAGGATAGAAAAATAGTAACGGAAGAGGACAGCTATGACGCAGGAGTGATGTGCACACCAGAAATATGCTGAAGGAGCTTGGGACGGGAAGATGGGAGGGCAGGATGTCTGCCCATTGCTGTAATAAAACAACTCACATCTTGTTTGTCCCTCCTCTCCACATTCCTGCAAAGCAGCTATTGGGTTAAGGGCACAGAGATCACCAGAGACACCTCCCACCCCTTCCTTCATGTTTCTTATCACACCTTTGTCAGAGGTAGGCCAGGACATTCACTTCCAAATCTTAAAGAGAGGTACATGTATTTTGGTAGGCATCAGACCAGCTGTCCTTCATGTACCTGGTCTAGGTGAGACATTTCTCTGATAGAAGGATGTTAGGGAGACCAGCTCTGCCATACACCCTGAGTCTGGACCACAAGTCCAGAGAAGGTGAAGGACTCCACTGCTGTATTCTGTTCCAGTAAGCTTTGTTTCTTCTTTCAGCCTTATGTTCTGCTGTCCTCATAAAATTCAGTTATAGCCTTATAGCCAGTATCAAAGTGTTGACCTTAACATTAATTACTCAGGCTAGCAATGGTTGCAGGTCCCTAAAGAGTCTTTTCATTTTTCCTGGTTTTGGACATTGACATCACTGAGGAAGAGGGATTTCTCAATAAAGCTGGAGCTAATCCTTCTAAAAGTTTAACTCATCCCCCTGAATTTTGAATTTTGATAATGCAATTGATCAGATTGGTGCAAAGAACAGGAAAAGCTTCTAGGAAAAAAAAAAAAAAAAAAAAAAAAGAACACTGGATTCAATTTTCAAAAGTGTTATTGAATACTCTTTGGATTTGTCAGCTCTCTAAAATAGCTTGGTCTAAAAATTTCACATTCTTTTTATTCCTGCAAAGGAATGGTGCCCTTGACTAGTCTCTTGTGTATTTCTTTCTTTCCTTTTTTTTTTTTTTGGGTGGAGATTACATGAAGAATTTAACAAATTAATAAAGTGCCCAAAGAACACATTAACTCACAAGCAATATAAACAACATATCCAATCAATCTGGCACATTCACTGCAGACCTATTCCTGTCTAGCTGGTTCTTGGGAGACCTAACTTGGCAAGGGATCCCAAGGGAGATAAAAAGGGAGAAGAGTGAGGATGGAGTGGGGAGCACCATCTGATGTCTTGAAGGCAATCAGTTTGTTTCCTATCAAGGCTGAGTTTCAGATCCCCTGAAACAAGTAAGGGGTAAGAATGTGAAGAAAAGTGAAGAATGAGCATGGACCTGCCAGATGAGAAAGATCCCATGGGAAGCCAGCAAGCTCCCTGTTACAAATTCATTATTTCCTCCCTGTGCCCCCAGGTAACACTGTGCTATCAGAGGCACCATTATGCCTGTCCTTATTTTCTCCTGCTTTAATGCAGATTACAACATTTCTTAGACTTGCTTTCTTGACCTCTGCTACTTATTAGGTGCAGGAATAGCTTGAATTTAAAGCAGGTTTTGTGTTAAAGACATACTTGATTAGGAAGGGTTAAGTTCCTCTGTACCAGATGCTGATATGATTTTTTAAAATCATATCCAATCCCTAATTGCTGATGACAAAGACTATTTGCAGCACACAGGGATGCCAGGAATACCCTGCCATCTCAGTGTTACAGGCAAGAAAAACATTGGTCAGCACTGATCATTTTTCTGTGACACACTTTGCACACGCTGCTTTGGCTCACACCACCAGGGATGACAATGCTGACGAGAGGGGTACACGGAGTGCCTGTCAGAAAGCTGCCTCACCCTAACGTAACCATAAAAACAACAAAACTATGGCCAGAATAACTGCCTCTAGACAGACTCCAGCTCCTCACACCTGAAGGCTCAGGAGGGCTTCTCCTCCTTGACCTCCTTCCCCCTTATTCCTACAACTCCTCTGTGCCCATGAGCATTTACTAAAGAGGGAGAAGGCCACTGGGCCTCCTCAGAGGCACCAGCTCTCCGAGGGAAACATCCTGCTACCTGCAAACAGGAAGGAAGGCCCTGAGCTCAAGGACTGCTGCTGAGCCGCGGGGAAAGGACCTTCTCATGCCACGCAGCCCAGGTCCATGTGAGGGGTGGTGGTGCTGGCAGGTGTACAGTGAGAGGGGAAGGGCGCAGGAGGCCCAAACCCACAAACTTCGCTTTTCATTTTGGTTCAAAGCAACAACATGCACTCTCCCCTTTGCTTCCCTCTGGGCAGAGGCTTTGAATGCCACGTTTCAGTTATCCCTAGAGCAAACTGCTTAATCGTACCTCTCGTGAACTGGTCTCTGGGAGAGAGGTACAGGGGTGGAGAAAAGAGGTTGAAGAAGTCAGGGGGAGGATAACTAGGTAGGCAGACCAGGTGGTTAGGGCTGTGCAAGGGTACCTGTTGGGCAGCCTTGGTCTTGATTCCCTCAGCAAGGAGCCGTACAACACACAAGGCCTGCTACTTTGACCATACCCAACTCACCAAACCTGCTTCTGCCACCGGGAGGATCAAGGGGGTCCCAGCTGCCCACCCCTGCTAGCAGAGGAGCACCCAAGGCCTAGGAGAAACAGAGCAAGTGAACCACAGCACCTGTGCCCATCCAAGGCACCTTCCTGGCAACTTCCTGACCTGCACACCTGTCTTCAGCGTCCCTACTATGCACAAGAACAGCTGACCACTGAAGACTTGATAATTTCTCATTTTTCTCCATCCTCTTGGCTGAAATGAACATCTTGCCTGACTAGCATCAGGGGACGTGGTAGAGGTGTCTTTTTGCAATGACTGTATATATAGCCTTAACACAGCACCAAGCAGTAGCTTAAAAATAAAAAATAATTTTAAAAATATATATTATAAAATCAAATTTTTGGCAGCATTCATCAATTTCAAAATTTTATCTCACATAGAAAGTTTCCAGAGGGAGCTGGTCGTACACAGAAGCCACCCTGTTTCAGCCCATTGCCCTTCAGTCCCCCCCACTTCACCTCCTTCCAGAGCAGGCTAATGCCTTGCCCCAGAGGGGCCACTCTGTGTACTTGGAGCCACCGCCTTTAGAAATGCTCATTAATCATCTTTCCCCATGACCATTCTTGGTCCTCTGATGCTCTTTCTCTTGTCTCCTTCCTTGTCTGTAATCCTCATGGCCTTCAGTTTCCCCTTTCACAGCTTACCAAGGATCCCCCTGCCCCGTGTGAAGGCCTCCTGCAGCCCATTGCCAACCGTGTGAGCCTTCTCATCCTTAGCACTCAGGTTTGCAGTTACACAGGTTAAATACAGATTGAGGCCTCCTGAGGCATCAGACTAAACACATCCCCTGACTTTGAGCTAACCTTCCACTGAGCAGCACTGTAATACTCACTTGCACATACTGTAACTGCAGAGGCACATTTTAATAGTAATAAAAATAATGTTCTTTTCCCTCTGCTGAAAACGTGGAAGATTTCCAGAAGCAAGTCAGGCAGTCAGCCTCCCCTGTACGCCTACTCCCGCAGGCGTGCGTAGGGAAGAAGTTCACTTTGTGACATGGAAGCTTGTCATTCCTCCAACCCCTCTTTCTTCTCTGATACCCACATAGACGCTCTTATATTTTTTTCCTGGATGTCTTCCCTCCTTCAGAGCTGAACTGAACCTCCCATCCTGATCACAGGCCTCTGCATTCAAGGCACAGCACAAAAAGCAAAAAGAGCATTTTGAAAAATTATTATTTATTTTTTAGGCTAGGCTCTGGCTCAGTGAAAAAACTGACTGGTCAGCCTCTCCATGCCATCATAAATTTCCTTTAAGTGATAAAATTACTCATTCAGTCTTTACTGCCTCCTCTGACAAAAACTGTGGTGGCCAATTACTTAAAGAAATGCTACATTACAAATGGGAACTCATTCACTGAATTGTTTTATAGACCAGTGTACATCAATTTTGCATAGGCTATTTTGTTTTTAGAGCTAATGCCTAATCCTAACTCACATCACAGACACATATCTCTGCTTGGATTAATTAAGATCTTGAAGAGAACTTTCTGCTCCATTACCCTCTGTTACTGATTTATAAAAGAGGCCACGAAGCAATGCTCTTAATGATAACAACACGAATATATTATCCCTTAATATAATTCCTGGTTCCTATGCTTAAAATGTGAAGAGAGAAGAGACTTGGACATTTCAGGGGAAAAAAAGAAAATCTTTGTCAGCTGCATGGCATTCTTAAGTGACAGGTGCAACTCATCAGTAGATGATCTACTTAACTCTCCATAACAAGGACTTTGGTCAGTGATTCCTCAAACCTTAAAACAGTAACTGGGAAGAGGAGAGAGACTACCAGGAACAGGAAGTTACAAAGAGAGACTCTTGTTTATACTACTAATGACATGAAGCAGCTCGACAGGACCAAAAGCACTAAGGGTCAAAGGAAGATGAAGCTTTTTTTTGGAGCACACTGAAGGCCAATACTAACAGATAGAGATAGGAACAGTGTGCAGACCCTCCAGGTAAGGGAAGGAGGTGTGTGGGAAAGTGCAGAGGAAAGACCACAGGACAGGTTCTCTTGCAGGGACCAACTGAGCTGCTGAGCACCCTCAGGTGGGAGAAACCACCCCAGCTGATTCTATAGAACCTAAGTAAAAATAACAACATCAGCTAAATAACCACATCAGCTGTGACCAATAATAATAATAATTAAAAAAAAAAAAAAAAGTAAGATGAACAGCATAACATTCAGGATTTGCCCCTACCAAGCTTCCTGCTCTTTGATGAGACAGAAATCCATCTTCTGCAGGAAAAGGCCCCAGAGCAAAGGTGGAAAGGCCCAGTTACAGCAACAGGGCTGGACTGCTGAAGTAGCAAAAAAAAAAAAAAAAAAAAAAAAAAAAAGGCAAAGTCCTGGCTCACAGGACTTTTCTTTTATCTTTATTTGAACTGTAACCCAACACAATCTCATGCCCACCATACATTTACCTTAAACAAAAACAGCAGCAAAACTGATAAAAATTGTTACTTCTCAGTGCTGGGGAGGGGAATCCCAGGATGCTTTTCTCACAAGCAGTCACTGGTAAATGCCAAAGAAATGCAGACCTTGGGAGGGCAGCCTGTTATTTCCAGACACTGAAGCCCTGGTAAATAGGGCCACCTTTTCCCCTGGCATGGCCTTCACTGCCTGCTTGTCTACACATCCCAGCATCTGCCCACAGTTATTTTGACTTAGAAAATAAGACCAATAAAAAAAGGCCAGTTATCTTCATTTTAAATGGTTTACTTAATATCATCTAATCCAAATGTTGACTATGTTATTTTTGCAAAGTTGTATAACTTTGGCAAACTAAAAGCATTTGCCTTTTACCTATCTACAACACCATCACACAAAATACACTGTCAAAAGCACATCTGCTTCTTTCCAAAAATAAAGAGAAGGTAGCTGAGTAGCCCACAGAGCTCACTGAAGGATTTACCCAGGGCTGGTCTGTAGGCACATCTGTCTCTGTTTTATACTAATTTGGAAGAAATATAAACCAGAAGTGACTTTCTTAAGTCAAAAAAAAAAAAAAATAATAAGATTAACAGGGGACAGAATGGAGAAGCCTTGGCTTTTTCAGAACATATACGTATTATAGCTAAAGAGGTGAATACACCCATTTAAATGGGTGTATGCACATCCAGGCCTATAGGAACTGTATTCCACTTTTTAATGTGTACAGACTCAGGAATAATTACAAAATTTACAATTTTTGGATTAAATACTTTTGGAAAAGGATTCTGCTGTACTATATATTTTTTTCCATATTTTCAATTTCTTTGTACTGGTTTAATTTTGGTAAAACATGCAAACAAAGGTACAAACTGAAGCATACAGCATTTGTGTTTGTAACTACAGAACAAGAGAGCTATAATCCATGCTGCCTCACACTTCACCAAAAACTTCTCAAGCCTCTGAAGTCCAGGATAATTTTACTCTTGCTGAAGCCTCAATTTAACTGGATTCTTAAAAGACCAGGCAGAGTTGCTCTGTCTCATAGCATGAGGAAGACATGTATATATTCACCAGTAATTTAATAAACTAAACTTATTTTGCAATTAAGATGGGTTTGGCAGGTACAAATAGAATCAGATTAATTGGGTCTGATTGATTTATAATAGTTTCTAATCTGAGCCACCAAAAGGGAATAAAAGGAGAAGCTGCTTTCATTTACACAATGCTACCTGGAGGCCAGATTTCCTTTTCAGCAGTGCCTGGCTACTGTACTCTGCTGATTCTGTGGGCGTTCAAAGCCAGACCAAACTTTCCACTTCTCCCCATGTCATGGCTAATGGGACCACCACTGTGCTACAGAGCTGCTAAAAGATGATGGCCTTTACTACAGGACTTTTTCATTGATGTTGATTCCTGTAACTTCTGCAGATGAGTAAACAGAACAAAGTTGGACTCCATAATTGCAAAACACAGCTGATGTTCATTGCCTGCATGCACCTTTGTTTCTTATCCACCCATGTACCTGCGTATTAGCCAGAAGCTCTCAGCTCCCAATAGCCAGGTCTTTCCATCTGGGCCTAGGAATGGTCACTTGTAAGCAATCTATCGACTAACCGAGGGCCTCACAGCAAGGAGTACTTCCAGAAACTACTTGCAAAACAAAAACGCATGCACATGCAAACAGATGGTGACATACTTTAGACTACCTGGACCTTATACAGCCCCATGATGAAGCACCATGAAACAAACATAGCAGCAGTTGATCTGTGCTCAGAAATACTCCCCCAGCTTATGGGGAGATACCTGGTCAACGTGAGGTGAGTGCAGAGCTTGTGCTCCATCAGTGCCTCAAGTCTTCCCAGCACAGGAATGGCAATGCCACAATAAACTGGAGAAACCTCTGCAAGGGATCAATTGGAGCAGCTCAAGGACTGATCTACTATGAACTGAAAGACAAATCAGCCCCCACTCTGGCTACAGATTTACAGAGACCTAGGGCTTGCCCAGCTCTCTGGGCATGTGAAGCCCAGCCAGCCCAAGGAACTTTGTCCACATTTTACAGTTTCATTATAACGATGGTAATTTCTCACATCAGTCTTACAAGATGGCTCAAAAGCTAAGCAGTAGAGCAACCAGAGCTAAAAACACTCCTGTGATTATTCCCATATTGTAAGCAATCAGCTTTACTTCCATTTTATTCCTACATAGTCTGAGATTTTATTATTATTATTAGTTTTATGGGAGAGGTGTAAGTGCTCTATTTTCCATGAATTTCTTCGGAGACATATTTTCCAGCTGCTTCTGATTATCACCTCTTCATTCAGATCTTCCTTTCCAAAGACAAGATTATAACAAAAATGCCATTTACTGTCCCCATGTTTACAGCATTCTTAAAGTTGACAGTGTGTTCTTCAGGACTGAAGGGAGTGGAGGGATAGGGAAGTTATTTGTTTAAAAATGAAAACACGCAGGCTGTTGGAACAGAGAGAATGAAACCTCGTAAGGCTCAAGCACTCTTTAAGAAATTCTACAGAAGCAGTTTAATAGCACTGAAGGTTGATTCACATAAGGAGTGATGCATCAAATGCATGTAATTTTTGGTGTAACATCAAGACCTTGGTCTACATGTATGTCCTCATGCATAGTCAAAGTTTGCAATGTAAATAAGGCTGAGTCAGCCTGTAAAAAAGGCTGGTTTTTTCTCTAACATAAAGCATATGTTAAAAGCATGCTCTCTAAAAATTTCAGCAAAAAAATCCAAATATGTTGGTTTAGATGCCAACATGAATTCTGAAAAAAATCCTTGAAGAAGATATCTCTGTTTGTATCTTTCCAGGCTGTGTTCTAAGTGGCTGCATCCCAATAAAGAGAAAATGGGTAGCAGATTATACGGCCTTAACTTTCAAAGCACTTAGTAATTTTAGATGCCCCCTCTGATATGCTTTGGGTATGCAAAAGTTGCAGAAGATGAGAGCTCAGCATTTTCTAAAAGTCAAGCTCTCTCCAAATTCAGATGTAAAAGCTTAGGCACCTAGTTCTATATTTGGGGACATTTGAGTTTAAATACGGACAGTTCCAACACATAGTATTAATTCATATTTTTTTCTCAGGATACAGCTTCCTGTAGTCTATATAATTAATCACTTATATGTAAACAACTTAACTTCTTAGGTATTTACTGGCTTCTCTTTCAGAGTCTCTGAAAATCATACTATTTTTATTTTAGGAGTCCAGATATAGAATTATGCTTAGCATGATATTTAACAGTCATACAAGTGCTACTGACCAGAGCTCTCAATACTTTGCAACAGAAATGAAGTATCACAATTCTTTCACAGATGTTTTCTTAGACAGGAAAGCCTGAGGGAGAAAGACATCTTATTCCAAATGGAGACGGTCTAAAAATAAAAAATAAAAAAAGAGCGGTAACATGCAAAGACTGCAGTATTACAAGCTTCTATAAAGATAACACATTGAAGACCCTTCAAAAGCCAAATACAAGTTAGGCAAGAAATTAGCCTAAGAAAAAGACTTTCTTAGGAGACTAAAGAAGGCTACAATTTCTCAGCAAATTTGATCATTATCACCAGAAAGCAAAATAGCAAAAATTAAGCAATTCACTAACCTTCTGACAAACAGCCCTAACAGGGAATTTCCCTAACAACAAACTTGTGAACCAAGAGGTGGTGCACTGCTTAAGTGGCTCATTTGGGAAATATATTTATTTGATGGTACTGGTGTATAATAGTGATCTCCTAAAGTGGCTGACTGTTAGCAAGTCCTATGCACCACTGAAGACTCTGATTTAAGAATATAAGGATAAAATACCATACTGGGAATTCGCTAGAAGTGTATCACCTCCACTTTCCAAGAACTCCTTAAGAAGTAACAATTCAGAGAAGAATTTTGCATTGCTGAGTTAAAAATAGCAATCAATGTGATATCTGTTTGAGATGCCAGTTAAAGCTCCACTGAAACAGCTAAATACCAGTTCATTTAGGTAGCTTGCTGATTTGCTTTCTGGTTTTCACACTTTCAGTTAAATGTGAAGTTGTACTTTTCCCAACTCCTCTCCTGCTTCATCTTCTGCATAAAGACAGTGCTAGGCACCACATCACAGCAGCTGTACCTTCTTTTCCAAGTTTGACAAGGAGTATAAATTGTAATACTAAATGAACAGCAGCATACCATCCTGATGAAAATTTGCAGACTGTGAAAGTAACTAACAGAATGTGGCCAGAAAGTCAAGACTTACAAACATTGCTTCAACAATAGCTTTAACAAGCAAAAAGTTGCTTCTTTGGGTTGGGGTCTTTAGAAAAGAAAATAGTGTATTTGAAAGTGGCATGTTTTATGTAGTTTTCAACAGTATTCTTCTCCATCTTTTTTCAGTTGCTGTTTTGTATTAGAAAGAATGATTAGTCAGGGAAAATATGAACTTTCAGAGCAAAAGAGGATACCTAGTGCCTGTGGACAACATAGGATGGGGAAATACTGTTTTATATGGGGTAACTCTTCACTCTGTGCAGTGAGAGATGAACAGATTTTTCTCATTTCTGCTGGCCTTATTTCCTGCGCTGTCACTGTGCCAATGTGGGGAGCCCTACATCTTCATGGGTTCCAAACAGCTCAGACAAGAATAAGTTTCTGCAGAAGAGGAGCCATATCGCTCATCTTCTCCCTACACAAAAAAACAACTTCAGTCCAAATCTAAACTAACTATAGGGTACTCAGGGGACTTAGTGAAGATTTATATTAACAAATGCGAATAACGTGAATACAGAATCTGTTCTACCCCAAAGGTAATCAATATATTAGAGGGAATGTAACAAACCAGACATAATGCCTTAATCACATTTTTTTTTTTTTTTCTGCACAGGTCTCCACCCTTCACAATAAATCTAGCCTTGACATCTAATTGGCTATTTCTGCCCAGGAACTCAGGTAGGTAGGTTGCTTGGTTGGCTTGCTGGCTGGCAACCTCACAGCCATGCTTAAAGGTCTTCATAAATTAACGTCAATGCTTCATGCAATTGTTTTTTCAACCTGGTCAGGTTTCTGTGCACTCTAATTGTTCTATAGCAATGTGGTAAACACTTCCTGCAGACAATTTGTTAGGAAGTTTGGATTTTATATAACCCA
Organism: Oxyura jamaicensis; assembly: GCF_011077185.1. Taxonomy (NCBI): domain Eukaryota; kingdom Metazoa; phylum Chordata; class Aves; order Anseriformes; family Anatidae; genus Oxyura; species Oxyura jamaicensis. The sequence goes on along the minus strand of NC_048895.1, from coordinate 45,645,271 downwards.
GGAAATGAAGTCATCAGACCTGTGGGCTGCCTGTAATGATTCAGTCCCCTGGTTCCTGCAACAAGCAAGCACTTCAGACACAAAAATCCAGAGGCAATGAAAAACTAATGGAAAGAAAAAGTGTGCATAACAGTTTCTCCATTCATATTCAGAAATTCAAAAAGTAGTAAAGAACTTCCACAGACTTCCAGTTGTTTATTTTTATCCTTGGTGCCAAAAATATAAATAAATTTTGATCTCTCTCCTCCTCTTGTCTTGATTACTTTCAGGAACAGAATGGGATAGGACATGTAGGCGGGGATTGAAGTTTCTGTCAATACTCTTTCACTGAAGCAGCACTGCTTTTTTTCCTTGCCTCATATTTCCATTGATTACAAAATACACATTTCCATTTTTATTAACTTCCCTGCTTTTGCATCACCAATCACTTCATCAACGCTCTGGAAAAATGCTATATTGCTACAGCTAGCACAGCATTCCCTGAAATGGCCTAAGGGCTCTGAAATACTCATAGCTTCCTACTTCAAAACTAACTTGGATTTGACTCTCTTTGGCACTTGCTGCAGGTCTCATTTATTTCAGAAAGCCTTTGAGGAAATTCAGAGAAGTTTAAGATACTTTCTGACTTATAACATTATTTGCATTTCACCTGAATAAATGTTCCCTGGGAAAAGGGATAATAAGATCAAATCCAAGTGCACTAATGTTTCTGGAACTTGAGGCAAGTGGCAGACTGCTGGAATCCTCCAAATTACTGCTTCCTTCAATGCACACCAAAATAATTTAAATATGACTGGCTACATTTTGAACCTCAGTCATGGCACTGGCCCTGTACAAGTGATCAGAATTAGATTTATACTTCTGTGCCTATTCCATGCCTTCTACCTCATTTGTAACCTTAATACTATCTCTTTTTTTTTAAAAAAAAAAAAAAAGTTTGTTTTACATAGTAGAAATATTAGTACCTTATGTAATCATTTTTCTGTCCCATTCCTAACCTGTTTTTATGAAATGTAAAATGTTCTCTCTCTCCCTGTGACTTATCTGCTGGACCTCACCATTTTGCTCATGGAAGCTCTCGTCTAGACTTCAACACCATGCAGCTGTGGTATGTGACCTCAACACAGTCTTTCCCATAGTCCTCTAGCTATGTAAGAGGAACCAAAATATTAGTAAGCAGAACATTTCCTCCCAATAGTCACAACAAACGCCACTCCATAGAAGGAGGAAAAGGAGAGACAAAAGAGAAAATGTAAAAAGACTAAAGGAATTTCACATTGCAGACAAAGAAATAATCCTTGGCTGCCTAATATCCTGGAAAATATTCCCCATTTAATCAAAATAAAAGTTTAGACCAGGAAATCTGTTCAATCCATATATGTTCAAGTGCTAAGAAGAAATCACATCATCTGCTTCTGAATCAACTGGCTTTGGGGATAGTTACTGGAACCTGGGGACTTCTTCAGGTCTCAGCTTTCTATCAGAGGAGGAGCAACTGCTCTGCGAGCCACTGTCAGCTTATTTTTAGCCATACACAAAGCAATTTCAACACCATATGACCTTTATTTTTGATGGAAGTGGGTGCACTTAGGTCCTTTTGCACATATCTATCCAACATGTAGGCAGAGGGTTGTATTGGTACAGCTCATAGTGCCAGCCATCCTATTATTGTAGTAATGCGCCTCTCCCAGAATTACACAGCTGCAAATCTGGGTCTGCCACTGGCATGCACAGTTTAACAAAGTGCTACATTATCCTTACACTGCTGCAAACGTTATTAGGGCTTAGCACAAGCTAGTATTTGCCTGTGAACTCTATCTGACTCCAAATTCAGTGGAAAGTAGCCTGTCCCATATCTGGCAGGTTTTCCTTTTGGCTGGGAAAAATCCGAGCTGGAAAGGAGGAGGAGGAGAAATCTGAATGATTTGATTGGGGCCTAAACAACCTAAGTGGTAGCACACAGATGAGAAGACTGAAGGGGAAATCTGAGGGGCACCTGGTGCACGTGAATCCTGATCTGTTGGACAGGGCTTGACATTATCAGTATTCACCAGGCTTACACATATCCATAAACACTACACATGAAGGGAATGAGTGGATCACAAGTATTTTTTTGAGTTTCTTGGGAAATACCTGCAAAAGCAAAGAGTAGAAAAAAAACAGATGGGCCTGGCATGTGTGGAGATAGAAAACAGGTAATGAGAGATATAGCACTGATGGTCTCAGGAGAAATAAGGAAAACAAGGGAATTTCAGTTCCCCCCTTTACAGAATGTAATCGTCTGTCATTAGATGCCATTTAGATGTGCTTACCCTACTCTGATTAAATGTACAGAGCCTCTTTTATTATCTTTGATATTTCAAAGCTATTAGCTATACTGCACAACTTACTTTATCTTGGTCAATTTTGCTCTCACTGAGGTTCTTCTTTTCAGAGGTCACTTGATCCTGAAGCCAATGATAAAATTCATCTTCAAAAGAGGAGTGGAAATAAAATTAGAAGAAAAAAAGTCCTTCTGGAGAGCATCCTCCTGACAGCTTGTCCCACTGAATTTGATAGGAATATTCCTGGAAATTAAGCAAGCCTGGTTTATCCTTTAATTACCTTCAGTGCTGACATTTATTAATTCCTAAGCATAACAACAATTCTGTTGCGTGTTTTTACATATTATACATGCACTCACACTGCTAAGTTCTTCGCAGTTGGAAAATAGATTCAGAGCTCAAACGGGAAAGAGAGAGGCAACAGTCACAAGTAAATCCCAAGGGAGAAATAAAAGGACTTAATAGCAGGCTATTATTAAACTCTATTTGATATATTAAAAAATCACAAGGAAGCCTGTCAAAAAAATTACCATGATCAAATAAATTACAAGGCAAAGCTGCCAGTCATGTCTTGTGAACTGGTACAGCAGAGACACGATGGGAAATAAAATACCCGGAGCTCAGAACAAAACCGGGCTTGCGCTGTCAAACGGCCTGTCCTGTCCGCAGCCTCCCTGCCTCCAGGCAGCCACCACCAGCTGCCACCTCTGCACCTTGGCCTTCCCTCCCAGATGGCCAGGGAGGAGCTGAGAGCGCTGTGCAGTCTGCACCGGGGCTAAAAGCCCCACTCCCACTTTGTTCCACCTCCTCCCCAGCAAAACCATTCTTCTCCTCGAAGCTCCTCGTTATCTCCTGCCTACACACTCGCTGCATTCGCATGTACTTTGCCACTTTGCAAAGTGCTCTTGGGATTACTTAGGTACTGCAGAAACCCAAAGTTGCTCTGCTTTACAGCACCGCAATCCTGACTTCATAAACCTCAACCTCGCACAATGGAGAACTGCTGGAAAATTAACTTCAAAACGTTCCCTTCTGAGTGCATGACACCAAAACTCTGCACAGTGCATTGCAACAAGGGCTTCTGCAGTGAAGAAGCCACCACTCCTTCAAGAGGTTTGCTCAGAGAAGCACCTAAAGGGCAGGTAGCAGAAAAGCTGAGGCTGGACACGCAGCCTCATCTCCCTCCTTCGTGCCTGCTCACAACAGGAACTCCTGGGCAGGAGCAGCGTAGCCTGAGCTAGAAGAAGCACTGCTCTTTCTGCAGTTCTCCATACATGATTTTCCCAGAGACACACGACTGAGTTTAAAGTAGTAACAGTGTTGTAGCCTAATGATCTTACAGTGTAACGGGGGAAAGGTTGAAGCAAGAAGCAATATTTGTCCAGACCAGCTGACAACGCTAGAGGAAATGGAAAGGCACTTGAGCACAGGAGGCCTTTTTCAGATTTTATTAAGACAAAGGCTATTCTATGGGAATTTGAAAGTTAAATTATTTTTTTTTTAATTGATCCTGTAATATCAACGTAGTCTCAGGTAATTTTTCCCCTCCACTGTATTTACTAGACATTTGTTTGCCTGATTCTTTCCCAAGTTGCAAGCAGCAAGCTGAGCATCTGAAACCCTAACAATTCTAGTAAAAAAAAAGGGGGGGGGGGAGCAGAAAAAAAAAAGCAGTCAGAAGCCTGTGCAGCTCCAGGGCACGTATGTGCTTCTGCACCTGGGTGTCCCTGTGTGTTTAAGTTATTCCACTTAACAAATAAATATTTAGGGAGCAAAAACATTGTTCAGCATCCATTTCTAGATGCTTCTTGCTGTCCCCACGCTCTCGAGTCCTGCTGCTCTTAAAGGGACATCAAGAGTTTCTGTTTAGCTGCTTTTTTTTTTTTTCCTTTTCCAAATGGTATAAAATCTTGATAACCTCTAACCTAGCTGTCAAATCTAGTATGCTTAAGTGAGAGAACCCACTGATGTCAACAGAGCTACTGACATGAATAATTACAGCTTCATTTGGCCTTAAGGCTTTAGATGTGTTTAAACCATTTAGATCAATTCTAGGTCTCGGATTGCTTTTGCAGTTTCAGCCATTTCAAAGAGGAGCTGGAGGAGGCAAGAGAGGAAAGACCGAGGAGACAACAGAGCTGCCACCACTTCATTCATCTTGGAATGCAGTTAATGGCATTCCAGGTGCACTTGGAGGAGCTGAAGCTTTCTCTCCACCGTACACACCCTGAAAGGCCCTTCTCCCAAGGCAAAACGTCAGACAAACCAAACCCTGCCCCACACATTTGGTCCACAGTCATTCTGCAAACACTCCTAAAGGTTTATTTCAAAGCAAACAGAAAGTTCTGTGCAACCGAGCACGACTCCAAACCCTCTCAGAGGTGCCAGCTCTGTGCAGGATCCTGGGAGAAACCCTGGGGCATCAAGGAGCTGTGCTAACAGGATTGCAAGGCAGGAAGGCCCTTGCTGCTGGAGATGCAGTAACTTCCTGCAGTGAGAACAGCTTCTAGAAACCAGCCATCTTCCCCCGAGGAAGCCCATGAGATTTTAAAAAACAAACAAACAAACAAGGAAACAGACAGACACTGCAATGACTGTCTATCTAATCTCTGGGGAGAAGATGGCGTAATACATCCAGCATGTGAATCACAGTCCTGCAAATTGGGTGTTCAATTTCAGCAGTCCCACTGGCATCAATACTCCTAACCAATCGATCAAGCCAGGCCAAACTGTTACATGACGTTCAGCTCCTAGCTTGCTCTATATAAAAGAGAACATTTGCTCCTTGGGCTTTAGCAGTGGAGGATTTGAACACAGATCTCTTTTGAAGAGCAGGTTTCGTTACCCTCGCTTTCCTTCAGTTGTGTTGAGCTGTCACTGACATTTATTTGTTTGTTGCTCAGAGTCCTTGGGACAGCTACTGAAATCCGTTAACCAGCTGGCTTGCTGCCAGTGGGTTTTACACCATATTATACACAGAATCTGTCAGACTACTCATCCTTTCAGGTCCCTCACTAAGAAGAGCCCAGGACCCTACAAGAAGAGAGTATGCTTGTTGGTGGAAAGGTTGTTTTGCCCCAAGGTTATTCCTCTGTCCTTTCTCACTGCCTCCACCTTCAGCTACACCGCCTGTAGCACTCACAGATTCCCTAGGCACTGCACAACATGGCTGTCACAACAAGCCTCACTCCTGCAGTGCTCCTCCATACCCCCCAAGCTCTCCAGCTCTCTGTCTCTGACCTTATATGCTGGCACCCTATGTCCTTTTCCCATCCCCTACACATCCTCCTGAACACAGTCTCCCTCCAGTCTCCAGCCCGGCCCAGTTTGGTCCAAAGGCCAGCCAAGAGGCAGCACACACTATGACAGGTTCAGAGCCAAACGCATGATAACCTCCTGTTCCCAAACACTCTTTGGGCCAGTTCTGCCCCGCTGACAGGGAAACCCCAGCATAAGTAGGGGCTGAGCCCCCCCTGCGTGTTTGGGGGGTGTTTGTTACAGGTTTGCTACTTTCTGCTGAGTCCTGCAAACCCTCCAGGAAGATTTTGCTTCCAGGCAGCTTGAATGTGGTCCAGAGGCCTGTGTGCTGGACTGAAAAGCAATCAGGGACCTTGCACAAAGTGAGATAATCTGACCCTGGAAGTCTTTTTTCCTCGGGCAACCCCCTTTAAATTACAGAAAATTTTAAATTATCCCCAAATCAACCACTGCAAGGCCAAGAAAATGTTGAGGTACAAGCATGTTAATGGATTTGTCAAACACCTAGTAATAAAAGCACAGCTGTAGCATCCAGATGGCCCAAAGCAGGCCCTGAAATGATGCTAGGCAATAGCTTTAGGACAATGTTGTGGGCATCCTTCTGTCAGTATACCACTGTAATGACCTTGAAAAACCTCAAGCCTGTTAGTACTTTTATCTGTAGTTGCCGGTAATTTCAACATTTATGAGCCAAGGCCTGGCAAGAGAGTGGAGTATCGTGACTACCTCAAAGAAAGTACAACACCAGCATTGCTTCAGCATAATCTCTGACTGGACCTATCTATCAACACAGAAGTGAGGCTATGAAGCACTATTTTAATACGGTCTCACTGAAAGGCATTCTTCCATCCACTTCCTCTTGTTTATTATTCTTTCAAATATCTGATAAGATACTTTTCAACTGTGGCTATTCACTTTCTGTTTGTGTAGGTCTTGGGTTCATCACAAGCTACAAGGTCAGCGTTAATCTAAACAATGGTTGGTTGTGGGTGATTTTGCCAAGTGGAAAACAGTCTAAAGGCTAGATTGTTATCATCAATAGGGCAGCAAGCAGGCGGGAGAAACGAGCCCTACGTACACGCGTATGGATGAAGCAGAGTTACTCAGATGCCAGGTCATGGGTGTAGCACATGCACCGAGAAGCCACAGCTCCTGCCCAGGAATCGTGAAGAAGGAAAAGCAGGGAATGAAGCAGGAGGGTCCTCTGGTCTGCCCTAGCACATCAGCTGGGTTGGCGAGCTGAGCACCTATGAGGAGGATGGAGGAGCCTTTCAAGAGGTGCAGTAAGCTATCTGCCTCCTACCTGCAGACCACATTTATCCAGTGAAAAAGCCTGCAAAGTATGGCTCTTCCAGCTCTGACCCACACTATCATGCGTCCCATAGCAAGATCTTTTGTGGGCAGTGTACTGACAGAGTGCCCTGAGGAAAAAACAACAAACAAATAAACAAAACCTCAGTAAAACAAGCAAAATGATGTCGGTGTAAAAGCTTTAAAAGTAATTTCTTTGAGGACTGTTGATTGACAGCACAATCAAGAGAGTAAAGCTCCATCAGTTTGCAATATGAAAATATAATAATTGTATTCACAGCTTGTCAATTGTAGAGCCCAAATCTTCCAAAATATACTCCCCAAACCTGGAAATCACGCAGTTTCTCTCTTATCCTTTACATTCCCTTCTTTGAAACACACCCCTTCCTGCAATCTCACCAGCAGTGACTCACAGCAACCTAATGAAAAAAAAAAAAAATTAAAATGCCGACAGTAAAGCCTTGCTTATGCAAGCAGTTTCATAGCCCTGTATTATATGAATCTGTTTTCTCCAGGTCCTCTGTCCATGGGATATACTGAGTTTCTCCCTGCCTACATGCACGTTTCTGAGGCTGGGACAAAACATGATGAACACTGTAGCACTATTACCATTAATGGAACAAACTGCAAGTGACGTTTGTTCTTCGGGTTTTGTTTGATCTCCAGATCGGTGAACCAACCTTTCTGGAATCTAAAACTCCTGAATAAAGGGAAGGTAGATACAAGCATTGGTTGTACAAGCAAAGGGTGCTAACTCCAACTCAGGAGAACAGCAGCTCAAGAGGTAAAATCTCTATGGCAATTTAATTGTTGGTTTCTCTAAGAAGGATGGTAGCTAGCACTCTTTTGTGATCAGTATTTTGCAATGAGTGCAAAAAAAAATAATAATCAACTGAATAATTTATTTCTTTTGCTCAATATTCAGTTTGCAGGAGCTGCTACCTGAAGAGATATCTGATCTGGAGGCCTTCAAGGGAAGCATTCCTGATTCTCTTATTAAACACCTCTGAGATATCCTGTTCTCTATATGGCTTTTATAAACACCCAAGGTAAAAATATTTACAAGATGAATTAACTATTCTCTCTGACTGCGCAGTAACCTTGGGCTGACAATCCATATTGTGCTTCAAGAATTCTATTTTGTTCAGTGATTGTTCAACACACAATGGTCTGATGGCCCAGCTGCAGCCAAGAAGCCTGCTACAAAGCTGAGGAAAAATGCAGACATCCAAAATTGATTCTGTGGCCAACGTCACACCACCACCCACCTAGCAAGGCCAGTTATCTAGTCCCTCTCAGTCAGACCAGCTGCCAGCAGTTCCAAAGGCCAAAGGACTTGCTGGTGATAGCTGGGCTGAGAGCAAGTCATTGTGACTTCAGCCATCGGTAGCAGTATAGCAGCTACGGATTAAAAGCTTTAAAACCATGAAAAATTGTTCTATGTTGAGGTAAGCCTACAAAGAAGCCAAGGATGAGGACTAACCTCTTGTAACATCAAAGCTGTTGTATTTGGGGTGATTATTTTGAAACGGTGAACGTGGAAGAGAAAAAGGTGAAAAGCTAATTCAGTTTGTATTATAAGTAGCTTGCTACGCTTCACTTCTACAGATATACACATCTCTACATACTTCTAGCGTGTTCACTGAAGCAAATTTCCTACAAGGATATTTAATCCTGTTCATCAAGAACAAGGTCAATGAAGGAAGTAAGATTAGATATTTCAAAAGACGTGATAGTTCCCTTCTGTTGCCATAACAAAGAAAGGTACTTTAAATCAACATTGCTATGCTGAATACAGATTTAAGCAGCCTTCCCTGCAGAAGAATCATCCCCTCAATGTTCTCTCTCCGGTTATGAGACGGGCTGCTGCAGTCGGGGTTACATCATGACTATACATGGCCTTCCCTTAGCAACCAGCTTCACTTTATTGATTTGATCGCTGATTATTATGGCAACAAGCTCGATTCTTACTGTTCATACACTTTTTAAAAGGTCATCAAGAAAACAGAAATAAAAGCAGTTTTTCTTGACTATTTTTGTGGCGTGCAGAACCCATGAAGCTATTGGGAGAAAACAAAAATGTTACAAGAAAGGGAGACAAAAGCCCTAAATCCCAAACTACATAAGGGAGGCCGTGCCCTTGGCTGTGGCAGGGGTGCCTGTATTCTCTTCTCAGCTATGCCATAAGACTCCTCAGTAACCTTGGAAGGGAGCTGAGTCTCATCACCATTTATGCTTTGGAAATTCTCCCTCTTTTCAGAGTTGTAGTCCTCACCTTAATTCTTATTTTAGAGGGTGGTTGGTTTGTTTCCCCCTCACATATACACACACCAGTCCCAGAAGGAGGTTCTGGATAACTTCTCAAAAAAAAAAAAAAAAAGTTAAGAAACAAGACTTTAGTGTTTTGAAAATTATGGAATTGCAGGCAGATGGTTGCAGGGTTTCATCATCACCTGCCAGAGAAACACTAATCCCACAGCTGTGTAGCTACCTGAGTCAAAAGTGCATGTCCAGTCTGCAGTACCCCAAAATACAATGATCTGGCTTTCTTCAAGTCTAGTCTGTTATTCTATAGCTCTGACATGAAGCCCAACACAAACTGTGTCAGAGAACTATGAAATCACACACAATATTCCCATTGCAAACACTCAAAGCTGATATTACTCTGATGGCACGGCTGAAGAACTGCAATTCCACCTGCACACACAGAGTACTTTTAAACCCCACAAGAAACACAGCAGCAAAGTTCAAGCATTTTGTAAAGTAAGCAAAGAGCAAACTATATGGTGGCCAATTTCTTGTTCAGAGGTTTGTCTGGGAAAAATTCCAACCAATGTGATGCGTGAGACCCCATCTTATCGTTATAAGGAAATATCACTTAGCAATGTTTTAAAGTTCAAGACAAGAGTAGCTAACTAAATATCAATATTTTAAAATAAAAGAACAGCATTTCCTCTGTTTCACCTGACTTACTCATAGGTAGCTCGTATCATTTGTGCTTTCACATGGAGTTCTCAACATATGATTTGATTCTATTTCAGAAATTAAAATAATGGCTAGTTTTACACCATCATTTGAATTAGATCTGTGTGAGCAAACTACTGCATTTCCTGAACAGCACGAATATTCTGCTTATGAATGAATCAACTATGTCCAAATATGGATTGGAAAATATTCAGCTACCAGATATTTGGAAGAGCAAGCACCAAAACAGGCTCAGAAGTCTGATACAGATGTCTAGGACTCAAGAAAGCATTCCATCCAATCAGTTGCTGGATTTAGAGTCAGTCATTTCTCTGAGTCACCCATTTCATTGCTATTCTTCATTTATTTTGGGTGCGGACTGAAAGCAGTTGCTCTTAGTTCCTGAAAACTCTATGTTGTAAAATTCCCACACCCCAAAGCAAAAGAAATAGAGAAGAAACGATCAGTGTTCCCTTCTGCGATGAACCTGCTCCCTTTAACAAGTGGCTTCTTATCCATCTCCCCTATTGCTACTGATGTACATGACTAATGCTGCTGCCAACTGGTGTTGCCCATCTCCTAAGCTTTCCAAGTTCCTACTTCTCTGCTCTGTTCAGCAGGAACTATTTATTGCAGGGTTTTGTATTGTGCCTGTGACTGCAGACTTTGAGGCCTTACATCTGTTAACCGTGTTCTCTCATTAAGGTTCCCACAACAAACAAAAGCCTCAGAAGTCTCCTTTCTTCCTGTTCTTTTCATAATTATGTCCTTCATTCAATGTCCATCATAATTCATACTTTATCCATCTTATTTCCATTATAAGTTCAAAATCTCAGCATTCCAAAACAGCATCCAAACAAAAGGCTCCCTAGATATGAATGCCATCTCAAATCAATTACCAGGGTATTCATCCTTCACAATAATATCTGTATTATATTCCCCTCCTATTGAATTCAAAGATTACATTGCTGACATGCTTCCAGTGTTTTGGGAAGGGGGGGGGGAAGGAACACCACTCTCATAGCTAGTCAAGAGAATCATGTTTTTCAGGTTCCTTAAAACTTAAATCCTAAGCAATAAGGAACAAGGAGCATCTTTTTGTTACATGTGTACTCTGTACATAACACAGAAGCACTTGACACACCCGCAAGGTGCTGCCAGAATGCAGTCATCATCAGACAAAATCAAATTCAGTGTTAGGAGGATGACATTTCCATTGGAGAAAATAAGAACTGCACCTGCATTTAGCCCTCTCTGAATCTCATTATTCTGAAACAAATGGAGACAACAGAGAGCACTTGCCTCTTAAGAAAAGCAGCAGGTCCAACAAGCTATCAGCAACCAAGCATTAGTTATCATAATTAGTAATTTTAAGGCTCAGAGTTTTTTAATTAAAGGATGGATAGTTTGAGTTATAGCAAACTAACTAGAAGATTCAATAAAATATTATAATGTCTGTGCATGCCAGGAATCTCTATTTAACTATCTCTTACCGCTTTGATTATGCTTGAAAATTTGATTAACAGAATAAATGTATAAAGCAGCTCAGTGTGAGCACGAAATTACTTTCATATTGTATTTAAAATAGCCAGTCCCTTGCTATAATATACTGAACATTACCAAGATTATGCTACTACCTCACCAGTACAGGTAACACCACACTGACAACTAAATTCAACTTGCCCTTTTCTAAATACCTTTTAAAATGTTTAATACATTCCAGACTGTATAGTCATACATGTCAGCTAGGACTGGGTACACTAAAACCATAAAGAAATATATGCAGCCTCCAAAAACCACAGCATGCTTCATGATTCATTCTCCCTTATCAAGCCTCCTTTCATTTCTTGCCTCTTCCTACTGTTTGCATCTTACATTAAAGCCCTTCACAGCCAAGTTTCTGCCTTTCTTTGTTTTGTAATCCTACTTCTAATAAAGCCTTTTGGCACTGTATCAACACCAACAACACAAAAACAAATAATAGAGAGTGCTGATTATAGGCATGTTTATCAGACCTCCGAGTCCAATACCCATTAACCACAGTCTTCTATGACACTCAATATCTCTTCAGAGGCAGTCAACATGATATCATAGAGGTGCTACAAAGACCACATCATGAATCACTTTGTTAGTTCACACAGCTGTGTCTTTGGGAACACAGAAGTCAACTGAAAACTCCAGCACTGAATCAGCTGCGATGCTGCTCTTGAAGCTTGTACTGTTAGAAAGGCCTCTTGGTTAGTACCTAGTAGTTAGAGTTCATTTATTCTGGTTTTCAGTCTCTGCTTTGGATAAAAAAGCAAGCCTTAAGGAAAAGATTATGTAGAGTTTTCAAGAGTTCTCCATATTCTCAATGGACAGACTAAGCAGTAATAAGCTTAAATTTAAGCAAGAAAGATTTTCTTTCAATATTAGGATAAACTCCAAAGCTGTTGTTGGTGAAACATGAGAGTAGATTGCCTGCGGGGGTAGTGGGACGTTACAGGAGGCACTGAAGACAGACCTCCATCACAAATCATTGTTCTTAATGATCTCCAGCCTTCAAAGATGTGGACCGGATGGCCTCCAGCAGCTCCTGCCCAATCTTCCTATGAACCTATGACACTAAAAATCAGGTTTACAAATAGCAGAACTAACATGGCATGGTTTACTACAGATTTCTGTTCTACAGCTCCTAATGCTTCCCTGCTCAGTCAAATCTCTCCCATATGCCAAGAGGCTTTCCTTCTCTGCTTGTTTCCCTCAGCCATCTGTGTTGGGCTAGCCAAGTGACAGCACAGGCCTTGACAGCCTGTGTCCTGCTGGCAATGGGATCACTACCTTTAGGAAGACAGAAAGGAGAAAATGTTAATGGAGGCTTGCTTTTGACACTCCCGTCTATATGGAGCCATCCATTTTTTCTTTTTCAGGAAATTACTATCTTTATTTCTTCTATCCTTCCAACAATATATGGGGAAAATGGATTAAATCAAATAGAAAAGCTATTTGAGGATAAGGTGAGGGACTCAAAGACAGATATAAACATTGTGAAAGGATTAGCCGTGTTACAAATGGACTTTGGATCAATCTCCAGTAGGGTGAGTTTATTGGAAAAGATTCATAACTTTTAACAATTTTTTTGTAAATATACACACAAAAAAAAAACTGAGGAAATTTTATGACACTAAATTTCCTTAGTGAAGTTACTGTAACACAAAGAGCTTTAAGTCATCACATGAATCACTGACAATTTAATCAGCTTCTCAGAGTTTGTCATCCTCATCAAGAGTTGAATTTAAGACCTTCAAAAAGTTCTTTTACTCCATTTATGAACTGCTGCACCTACTGATTCAGCCACCCACACCACACTTTAAGACTACTAGAAATTCAGCCAAGAATCCAGAAAGCTAATATTCATCCTAGAGGCTAAATATGCTCCTACCAATGTAACCCCTAGGTCTTAAGAAGCAGCAGCATGTTTTCTTCAGCTGGGGGAGATACAGGGAAACATCAGTTCCCTAAAATGGAGCATCACCAGGTGAGAGCTCCTTTCACCCAACTGCAGCAACCTTCACAGACATTTTTTGAACACCTTCATGTGAACAGCACTGGGAGACCCCATACACTGCAAGAGGCAGAACAGATACAAAACCCAGTGCTAGATTCAGTTCATCCACATTACGGCTCTCCTTGAAAATAACTTCAGATTGTTAACATGCTTAGACGAGGAGGTATTTTTTAAAGTAAAATTACTTAGCATGAACACATTTGGCACGTAGCAGGGACAGCTTTTTTAAACTAAAACTCTGTAGGTCACAGCCTGCTCTTATGCCAAACTAAATGAATACTGCCATCACCAACAACAAAGCCTGCTGTCTGGAGTTCTTAGGCTGAGAGATATTCAAACCCTAAAACACGAACATCTCAGTTCCCCCAACATGTATTTCCTGATCCTTCTTTGAAGTGGAATAATAGCACCAGAAGTGTAGATGTCCTGTTTCTAACCTTCTTTATTAGTTGCTATTTACATTATGTCTGACAATGTCTTTGCAGAAAAGCTAGTGTTGAGATTTCTTAGCATCTCTGGCCAAAGAATCTTGCTGAAGTACAAGGAAGTGCAGCAATGACCAGCAGGTCAGCTATTTCTTCTGGCTTCTTTGGAAGAAGTCTTGTCAGTCAGTGCCAAACAAACTGTGACCCTTTAAGGTGAAGGAGAATGCAGTTTCATGACTTTTATGGTTCAATTTTGACTAGTCTGAAAAGCCCTTGAGACTTTTTCTAAGAAAAGGGTTTGTGTGTCATTGAAAAGACAAGAGCAAGGTGTTCAGTACCCCATAATTTGAGTACCTGGCACAATGTCATTCCACAGCCTGCAGATTTATGGATAACACACGATTGACATTTCATTGTGAGTTGGATCAACATATTTGCAATACCTCATTTTGTTTTCTGTTCCTTGACTTTTACTGACATCCAGTGGAGACACACTCAAACCTTTTTCAAGCACTAACACAACTGCTTTCTTTTAAAGCACCTCTAAGTTAAGCTGTCAATGGGAAGGAAAGACTGCCTGGAATGTATTTGATTTTCAGAAGGTTCTTCCTTGTTTAGTCTGTTTACAAAATATATTCCTTTACAAATTCAAACCTTAAAACTGTTTCATTATTTTCAAACGCTACTTATTCCCAGTTCAGATAAAACCATCCTCATGGGTTAGTTTCTGTTGCACTGGTGCAATTACATATTCTCCCCTAGCTGCTTCTTATCAACCTACAAACAGAGGAAAACAGGCTAGAAACAACGTCTGTTTCAAAGCCTGTGTGCTCCTCTCTGTCAAATTAAGCCATCTCTATGTTCTCATCATAATTTGAAAGAAGGCCAGTGTTTTATTTTTGTATGTGTGAACTCTGCTTACTGACTGGAGGAAGACTGTGAATATCATAACTAAACCCTCACATAAGAGCACACAAGACTCAGATCCCAACAATGGAGAATGTGGGATCCATTAACCAGAATCATTTTATGAATAACTGGAAATTAAACCTGAACTCTTCTTATCCTTCTCAACTAATTAGAGCTCTTAATTTCTATACTTACTACTGATACTTTAAACCCCACCAGTGCAATGCAGTGTATTCGGTTAGGCTGATCTACTAGGCAGTGCAGAGCAAACCTTAAATCTACACTTCTAGATCCTATTCACACAGTACTGAGTGCCACTGAATGGTGTATTCAGAAAAGCAGGGGGTGCTCTGAGATTTACATCACCCAAAATCTTTTACAGCCCTTTCAAGAGAAAGAAAAGGGAAGCATCTCCAGATTTAAGATGTGATTACTACAAACCGAAACAGTTTTCTCAGGGTGGAACAAGCTCTTCCTTCAATACTTGGGTGCAAAGGGCACTTAGATTAAACGGGAGCTCTGGACAATGAAGAGAGCAGCTAACACAACCTCATATGAAAAGCCTGTGCTCGACCATCAAATAGGTAAAAGCATGACACAACTCACTAACTGTGGTGAGTCACTTTTCACCATGGAAGGGTGTTCTTTGCCTAGGTAATTGTTAATTACCAGCAAGAGTGGGAGACTTAATCTTCTTTCAAAACACGTCTCTTTTCTTCCAAATACATAAAATATCTTTGTATATTGGAAAGGGTGGTTCAGGCCTCAATTTCTCAGGTAAGTGGGCTTGACCTGGATAGCTTAGGTTTCAAAGCATTCACATAGCTTACAGTGCTATATGAACCACTCACAATCTGGGTCAAATGGCCAGCAACAACAGGCAAGATAGCTCCCACAATGGGAGACAGACCAGGAGAGACAAGAGCTCACATTGTTTGAGATAAAGATCTGCTAAGTGAACAGCAACAAAATCCTGAAATTTTCAGTGAAGTTATTGTAAGATAAACTGACATAGTGGGTTCCTTGTGCCTTCTCTTATCTTAAAAATAATGATTGAAATTACAGTGGCAATGTCAAAGATGGACTGAACAGGTTTAATACTAACACAAGTCTCAAATTCAGATAAAACTCATTTATGGACCAGTGTCCAAACTATATGGTTCAGTTGCCCCTAAAATAATAATAATAATAATAATAATAATTCTATTAGATTCTCCTCATCTTGGTTCCATTAAGACAAAACAAGTGGGTAGTATAATCACTCGCGTGTCTCTGTGAGCGCAAGAGCAGAACATGTTCTCTGAAATACGTAATCATTCTCAAGACAGTGTCCTGGCATGTCTCAGATAATCCATATGACCTTCTGGCCTGTACCTCAAACAGGAACGCCTTCTTTGTTTGTTTTCTTTGGCACAGATCTCCCTCTTACTTCACCTCCAGTTTAAGCTCCCTGCTTTCAGAAACTATTTCCCTAACAGAAAGTGCTATCTAGCAAGGTTGGAAGAGAAATTTATTCATGGAAGAAAATAATACTTTCTGGAAAGACTGGGAGCCATCCTGTAGCCATCCTGCTCTTCCTCAGAGAGAACTCTTTTCAGTTTGTCATGTATCATAGGTGTCTTGATCTACAGAGGGGCTATGTCACACCTGTTCATGTCAAAATGACAGTAGGATGTGACCCTGACACTGATCAGTTATGTCATTAGTAGTCACTAACCAGTCGGGCCATTGACAGCATGGGTACATGGTCCTGTTAGCCTCCCTAGGGTGCTGCAGCCTGAATTCCTCAAGGGAAGAGCTGACAGGAAGCAGGTCACCAAGGTGCAGTACCAGAAAATGGATGCAATTCCAGTAACACCCATGTCCATCCTTCTGTGAAACCAAGGAACAGCAACCAAGGAGGAGATGACTTCTTGCTGCACTGGAAGGGATCCACATCACCTTTCCATAGATATTTCACCAAGGTGCCTAATTAGGAGACCAAGGTTTACAAACTGCATCCAGTTTCTGCAGTTCTGTTCCTCCTACATCTCAGCTACTGAGCCATGCCGTCTCTCCAACAAAATCTAGATGGCCATCACCTGCTTTTGCTTTGTGTTGGGGCACACTGCTACTGTTACATGCTGCTTTATGGTGGAGTCCAGCTTTTCCCATACCTCATAGTTAGAGCAGCTTAAATGATGTTTCAGCTAACAATATCAGAGGCATGGGTGTAATACTGAAAAGAAAATACATGGAAAGCTACACAAGGCTTTTACCTGAAGCTTTACAATTAAAACAGAATCTGAAAAATTAAAACTGAAAGATGATAGATTTGAGGAGGAATACCACCAGAAAGTAGTAGCATTCCTCTATCTAAAAAGTATGAAAACTAACAGAAGTGGCAAAATTCAGACTCCAGCTTCAGGATTCCATTTTCCCACATTACATGCAATTAACTTGAAGAGTCAACTCCACCCTCCTTACCCACTCAAAGTCCTAACACAGATATACAGGCATGGTGTTCAAGTTTTCTTTTTAACAGGAAAGTAAATGCTTCTAAAATGCAAGCCAGCAGACTATTTCAGACAGATAGAATTGCATTGTTCTGCTGTCTTTGTTTGGACACTAATCACATCGTACTGAAAACAGAGGATGTTTGATCATTACTTGCTTTCAGCTGCCAATAACTAGAGGAGAAGACGGAGAAGTTAAAAATAAAAACAAAACAAAACAAAACAAAAACAAAGCAGTCAAGCCAATAAGATCGTCTTTCAGAAAGGGCAAATGCAAATATTTATTAAAGCATTTATTTTACACACAAACTGCCTTGATGTGTACCACACTTCTCAGTATTTCAACCCATCTGAAATATCAGCTGTAAGCAGTATGTTAAATACATTGACAAGCTGTCTCATTTCATTTTACATGTAGCTCTTTGTCTTTTGTAAGTCCTTTCTTTAAGACTTTCTGCATTTTTTTTTTCAGTGAATTATCTTAAACATGCCTATCCTTGCTGTAGAAGTTTTAATGTGGCACAGCCTACATCCATGATTTTGTTACAAATGATTGATTAATAACACCACTCTGTACACGTAGGCCACCATTACAATGGAATTAAGAACAAATTATTATTAAGTGCCTCAGTGTACCTTCTTTGAAATACACACTGACATTTGGATTACGTTCTGTGCAATCCATAGCACAAAAGGACTCAACCTGGTATTGGAGTTTAGATACAAGATCATTATATGAGTCGAATTTTAATAATGGTTCTGCATACCTTGGATTTGTGGTCTCTGTTTATAAAATCTAAAAGTCTAATTTTCACAGAATCACAGAATCACAGAATTTCTAGGTTGGAAGAGACCTCAAGATCATCAAGTCCACATGATCCATCTCTTTGAACAAAATTTGCCTACCTGAAAATTTCAGCTTGCCAGCATGCCTGAGAACTGTGCATCACATTCTTGAATATTAAGTATGCCACATTAGTGCAAACACATCAGTATACATGAATTTGGGTGACTTGGTCAATAACAAGCAAGTTAGACATTGGTAGAAGGAATTCTTAACTCCCTGTTCCTTTCCAATAAATTTATTTCTCTTAAAGAAAAGTCATGGGTTGATCAATGACTTTTACCATATTTTATGCACCTGAATCAAGTTATCATAGGAGACAACTACTGTAACTCTAGGGGCTTATATCCCCACAGATTCCTGTGGACAACTTCTGCTGAACATTGCTCTTCTGACCTTTCTCACTTGACATTGCCTTAGACTGGGCACAGAAATACCTTGCCTTGGGTGGCACACTGAAGCTATTTTTATTTTATATAGCCAGTATGGGCTCCACGAGTACAACTACCGCAAAGCTACTGAAAACAGTGGACACAGGCAGCTGCCCCACAAAGCTCTGCTTCATGACTACCAATTCCTCTGCTAGCCACCTGCAGTGTCTTGGCTCAGATATAACTGAGCACCATGAAAAAATTCTGGTCAAGGCATAAATAGCACTAATGATGTTAAGCAATATATCTCACGATCACTTTTTTTTTTAAAGAAACTAATTATACCCTTGAGAAAATAAATTCAGTAATACCTGAACACAACAGTAGAGTCACAGATGACTTATACAACATTATACAGTGACTTATACACTTGTGCAGCGTCTGTTTTACTTGGGCTGCACATGTGCCATTAGGTGTTGGGAAGAAAACAAAGTTTTGCCCTCTCATACAATGAAAGTATAGACAAGTGCACAATTCCCAGGAGGTCTAGGCAGATTTGTGCTACCACCAGCAGAAGTGTGCATGGAATGCACACCTCATAAGGTATGATGTAGATACAGCCAGATTTTTTGAAACAAATCAGATCGCTCTGTCCCTGACAGATTAATAACCTCAAATTGAAAATAAATCAACAGGCTACAAGAAAACGTTTTAAAATGAAATTGTTATAATTCAAGAGTCTAAGACCCTCAAACTTTAATTTTAAGGAATATGCAAGATGTGTGCAAGCAAACCAACAAACCCAGGAAATGGCTTCCTGACACCTAAA
Source organism: Oxyura jamaicensis (assembly GCF_011077185.1). Taxonomy (NCBI): domain Eukaryota; kingdom Metazoa; phylum Chordata; class Aves; order Anseriformes; family Anatidae; genus Oxyura; species Oxyura jamaicensis. Next base: position 45,625,994 of record NC_048895.1, on the reverse strand, counting down.
ATATTTAGAAAATAAAGGTCTGCAATCAATAACAAATGGTATGATGCTGCTATAAAATTAAAAGTCTTCATGTGCATCAGGAAAGCAAACAAAGAATTAATTTTCGGATGACTCAATACAGACATCAACTGCAAGAAATTATACATGCGGTACAGCGCAGCTTAGGGCATGCCGCACTGGTTTTCTAACATACACAAGCAATACCATTAAGACGCATTTGGGTCAAATTCATATTACACCAAGCATATGTAAGAAACAGTTCCCAGTAAAGCCAGAAAAAAAAAAAAAAAATGTTTCCCCTTAACCAACTTTCTAGAAATAAAATGCAAATGCTTTTAATTATCACAGATTACAGAGAAGCTTATTGAACTATTTTTTCCTTAATAAAACCATTCAAAACTGTTCACAGCTGGTCTTTAAGCAAATATACAGCAGGTAGGAAAGAGGAAAAAATGCAGGCCCTTCTCCTGACCTACTGCGGGGGAACAATTTCAGCTTCTGCTTGGAAGAGCAGCAATAATTGCTCTATCCCAAAGCATACACTGGGATAAACACACCCCGACAACAACAAAAAGGCGTTTATTCAAGAACAGGAGATGTTTCACCAGAACCACTGAGATGTTCCATACATAATGCTCCAAGATAAAGCAGGCCTGAAGTCACAGCACTGGGATAGCTCGGGCAGCAGAGGACCAGCGCTAGGCCTGAAAGCTGAAACTAGATGCAAGTTGAAAATAGGGTGCAAACTCTAAAGAGAGGAGATGATTAAGCACTGGAGCTAGCTACCAAGAGAAGCAGCAGACTCTCCACCCTTTGAGATCCTTGAATCATGTCTGAATGCTTCTCTGGACAATCTGCTTAGCCAAACACATGTTTCTGAGTACAAGACAGTCGAAATGGGTAACATGAAACCGGCTGTACTGCAGAACAAATCCCACAGGGCGATCTAATGTCCCTTCTGGCCTTACGTCTTGGATCATTCTATGAATCACACACAACTATTTCTGCAGGGTCAAGACCTTGGACTGCAAGTTACTGGTGAAAAGAGAAATGCCTTCATATTTATTTGTAAAACACTACACGTATATGCATATAAAACATAACACAATTTCCAAGGCCATTATGAAGCAACGTGGCTAATCTGTTATGGTTTTGCCATCCTGACTTTTAAGAAATATATCAGAAAGAAATACGGTTATAATTAACTTCTGGGAAAATTATTTTTCCCAATTTTACAATTCCACTTAAAATTGATTATCTGTATTTGCATATAATAGAACATTATTAGAAACATTTTATTCCTTATCTTTTTACTCCTATTTCTGTAGTGACTTCATACAATCTTAAGACTGCCATGCAAAACCTGACACAACTAAGTTCTAAAGGCTTGACAAATATATCTTCCACCATGAACGTTACAAATATGTGTATCACGTTGCTCTTTTAAACATAAAAACTCAATTACCTTACATATCTACCAAAAATCTTAAAAACTAAACTCTTAAAATCTTTAGATAATCTCTTAGAATAGCAATCTTTGCTTTCTTCCTGTAGTTTAGGTCAGCAATCAATCATCCCAAGTCATTTTAATTGTCTGGTGCTTTTTTCATCATGTTACAATTAAGAATTTAACATTTGAAAAAAAAATAAAAAATCCTGTGCTCATTAAATTAAATGAATGATGAGTAAAGCTGTGTGAATATGTATTTTTTTTTCCTCATTTCAGCTCTTGAATACTAATAAAAACTCCTGGGCTTGCATTAACTTTGAAATGTATTTCTGTTTTGGAACAAAGGTAGGCACGTGAAGGAAGACGAGAGCGCTCAGTAAAATGAACCCTTCTCACTTCCAGTCTTCCCTCCTTGTGTTGAAAGAAATAGCATGCCACTAACACCATCACCTGATGTAATTTGTTTTGAACAATTACAAGAGAGAAGGAGGACAAGGAAGGGCCAATTCAGACTCACAACTTCAAAGAAGGAGAGGTTGCCAATCTCTTTACTCAATATGTAACTTGGTAAAGACTGGCCATCAGACTACACAAACACACTGTCCTTCAATCTCAGTATCAATTTTAAATTCTCTTTGGTGCCCAAGGTGATTTAAACACATTTATTTTATCTGTAAGAAAAATGTCCGTCTCCAGTAATGGAATATCTGTGGAAGTCTCCAAAATCTCTTCTCCTAGAGCTGTTCTGAAAAATTAAATGCACCTGCAGAAAATGACCACACCACAGCACACAAACCTGGGAGGTGGGACACCCTCCGTCTAACTAGGACAGCTTCTACACAGGAGAATGCATTATCTCTAGCCTAAAACATCCTCTTGTAATCTGTTTACAGTTCTGTTGGCAAATAGAAAATATGAAATTTCAAACCTCTGCAGGAGAGAATTTAAGTTTTCCATTAGTTTAAAAGATAAAAAGGAAATTCTTTTTTAGTCCTTATCATTTTACCCAATCTCCTTTCTCTCCCCCCTTACAGTGAAAACTGACTTCAGGATTTCACCCCAATTTCCAACTTGTCTCAGGAAAAGAACTTGGAAAAAAGTAAGTTCATTTAACAGAAGTGAAGCTTGGGAAGAAAGAGAAAGAAGTCAATGTGTGAAAAAGCAGTAGAAAACCTCTCCCCTCCCTAATATAAGGAATAGTGGCGTTTTTGGTTGTGTTTTTTGTTTGTTTGTTTTGCCTTTTCCTGCTTTAACACATAATTACTGAATTTTTTGCCCTTTTTAAATATATAGGCAACTAGAACATTCAAAGCTCTCATTTTTTTCTCGCTACCCACCCATTCTCCTCATTTTGTTCTCCAGATGCAGCTTTTACAGCCTAATCCAACCCTTCACATTTCACTAACACTTAAACTCACACTTAAATTTGGGCATGGATTTTCAGAGCCATTTGTCTAAATGGACAGATTAAATTCTTTGAAATCTGGCTTAGCTGTACTGAAGCGGAAGGAGGCATAAAGCTTCCTAGCAGGTCTTTTATACAAATAGTCAGCTTTACAGATTCAGTCTACAGACCGAAGAATGGATGGAGAAAAAGAGCCAGGGTTGGCTCTAACAAAAAATGTTAGGCTAAAGTTTATATTCTTATATTACACTTTTGGCAAAGTCATGATTCAGGAAGAAGATAAAACAGACCTCATGAAAGGTGTATAAACTGTAACAGAACACGGCAGGAAAGTGACTTGTCTCCATCGACATTTTTCTTTTGCACATATAAATCAGGCTTGATCTTTTAAGAGACTACAAAGCCAATGTAATTGCATACACCAACAATTTACACATGCTTCTAAAGCCACAGGAAGTTTTGCTACCAATATCCGTGGCAGACGGAACCATGCTTGGAAAGCATAATAATTTATGAAACTCACATTTTAAGTAGTGCTTCTAACTGAAATCCTCTCTCTCTTCTTTCATGTTAACAAGCATTGTAGAGAACAAAAGCAGGAGAATAAAAAGCCTTGAATTTATGACAACAAATCTGAAAAAATGAAATATATCCCTACATCATATACATCAAAAACCGGACCAATGAGGTAAACAACTGTCTTTGAAGAGATTGAAGAATTTAAAACAAACTAGTAATGATCCATAACAGTTGTGCAGCACATTATAAATATTTCTCTTAAATAGTTCAATATTTTGTAACAGAATATCAACAAAAATAGTATAGTCTTTTTAAAGACTTTTTTCTAAATTGTTTCAAAAAGGTTGAAATAATTTAATTATGCCTCTCTGGAAATTGAAATCAATATTATAAATGCTGCTAAATCTGCAATAGCCCAGAGAAAATAAACTGAAGAGCCATGCTAAGTGATATAAAATGTTAGTGCCTTTTTTATTTACTTTACTTTCCCCCTCCCCCCCTCCCCTCAAATGTGTCATAACCAAGAGCAGAGAAAATAATCTGTATTTGAGTATTTGGAATTTTCAAAGAATGTGTATGTTTTCACCAGATGTTTATAATTTATGGTGTTAGATAAAGGTTGTCAAATGATCTGTTTCAGTGGTCATAGATGTTTTTGTTTCTATGTAGTTAAACTACAATGCAAGATCAGAATTCAAAATGGACAAACAAGAAGCAAAGTCCCAAGGCATCTCCCAGATCTGAACAAGGGTATGACAGCTGCTCTGTATTAGAGAGAAAACAATTAAACAATTACAAGAGAGGACACCCAACGGTTAATTGTTACTCACAAATATGACCAAACTCACACTTGGATGCTTAGTTTTCTGGTGGAGACCTATAACTTCTAAAATAGAAAGAAGCAAGCCAGAAAATAAATGAATAAATAAATATTCTTTTTTATTATTCTTTTCATATCAAAAAACTAGTACTGGACAAGTAGCAACAAGCAGATTGTTTCTGGAGAAACAAACCTAATCAATTCTGAACACTTTCCCTCTTTTCTACAAACCAGAAGATTTCCATTACACCCTTGGAGGTTAAACACAGGCTTTGCTTTAGTCTTTTTCTTCAGGAAAAAAAAAAAGAAAAAAAAAAAAAGAAAAAACTTCTCCTTCATTCTTCAAAAAAATTCTTCCTTCATTATGGACTTCAGTGAGCACCTCCTCAGAGTGTCACTTAACACTGCTACCTCGATTTTCCTCTGTAGACTTTTATTTTCCAGGTCCCTCTTCTGTCCTTGCAGCATGCCTTTCCATAGCAGGATTTTCCCTACAAACTTGCAACCAAATTTATGCAGGCTCACTTTGTGGCACTGTCACAGTGCTGTGGTGCCCGAACCCCACTAAACCACTCTCTGTCACAGGAAAGTTCATTCTGGTGCACTCTGAAACCGCTCTGAAGGTTTTTTGCTTTTTGTTCTCAGATGATGCATCACATCCCGCATCACAAAATGGGCTCCCAAAGAGGTGCTGCTTCACCAGGGCTCAGAAGATAACTCCTCTGCCCCCTCTGTACCATCCAATGCTTGATTTTTAGCAAGACACCACCCTGCCCATTTTACTCTGGATCTCTTTTTGGTAAGGACCAAGTCTCTCCTGAATCTTTTGAGCATGTAGGCAAGTTTTAAAAAGCAGGAAAACTCACCTGTATGGCAGATAGGAGAGATGGGTACATGCTAAAGTGGCCACATTAGAAACAATAAGCTCCATTCATCTACATTTCCTCTCATTTTCCTGACAAGCACCCCGACACCAGAATCACTTCTGTGTCCCTTAAGCTCAGTGATGCCAGAAATAACAATACAGACCTCCAAAGTCCTCTGGACACAACCCTCTGGAGCCTCTACCACAGCACAAATAACAGAGAAAAGGCAAGAGACCAGTCAAGCACGAGGAGAATCCATTATGCTAGGACCCCAACGGGACAGAAATTGTTTTGTGGGATCGCAAAGGGGCATTATTAGAGGTCCACTAGAGAGGGTTGGGAGAAGGTCTATTGTCATGGGTTTTAAATTCATTCTGCAGGACTGTACATAGCCCTTGGAAAATGTATCACTGTATTTTTCAACACATTTGTTTTGAAAATATACTGTGTTGTATTAAAATGTATTGTATTAAAAATGTCTTGTAACATGTTACATTATCAAACAACAAAAAGCCCTAAATATTTGAAAGTAATTTCTCTTTCTCTCATCTGATGGCCAAAGGAAAGTTAAAAGACAAAACAGATTAAAAGGATCTAAAGATCTAAAAACAGTACAACTGGAACATCATATTCTCTTACTGGGGACAGTAAGACATATGCCTGCCTTTAACTTCTTATTAGGAATAAGTTTGAAATAACTTGCTCTACTATCCTTCTCTTTACCTCCTGGTACACAGTACTGCATTTTTGTTACAGCTGTCATGATAACTTTTTATTTATCTTTGAGCACCAACTCACAGAATCAGGTGAGTCAGGTGACTGTATAAGAATCTGAACAGTCATTAAAAATAATAACAATTTCTAGTTTTTGTAGTTGTAGAGAAAAAAAAAATCCAGAAATTCTTGTTCACTGATGACCTAATGACTAAAAACTCAAAATTGTATTAGCAAACATACTTTGTTATTCTTAGATGAATTTGTAGATCCCTCTTCTTAGTTACAAGCCTTTGGACTACAGCAAATGGGCAAGTTATCTTCAGCCTACTTCCCAAGTACATCCCCCCAAACAAAGGAGATTCTCTTCAACACATGAATGATTTTTATATATATATATATTATTTTTTTTACAGGAAAGATGTATTAATCACTAGACAGACAGCACAGAAGTAAAACCCATAATTTCTCAAGCTGTTTATATAAAGGTATAGAAAAAAATAACAAAATACAAGCCTTTGTAGTTGTATCAAGTCAAGCAGTAGTTTCCTCATAGAAGCAGCTTTCCTGAGAAATTCCCATATTGGAAAGCTTTGAAAATTAAGGGCTTTTACTTTTCTATTTCCCTAAACTCTCAAAAGAACTACTTTAGGTACTAGTTTCCTACCCCCAGAGCAGATGTTGCTTCCCTTCATTAGGGATTTGAAGTCCGACAAGATTGGTATTTGACTCAAATGTGGTCATTGCATATTTTAAAAATGACTTCATTGAACAATAACTGCATTAAGCAAAAAAAAGAAAGTGACAGTGAAACACATTTCAGCCCCTAAATGTTAAATAAATATGGTTTGGACTGTAGTTGCCAGTGTTTAAAAAACAAAACAAAACAAAACAAAAAACAACAACAACAAAATAAAATTAATTATAAATCTTATTTACATGAGTCTAATCAGTATCAAAGAAAGGCATTTCCAAAAATACTAGGGGTGAGAAGTCAGTAAGAAGAGTTATATCCAAATACAATTTATGTACATTCTTAGCTTTTATGCGGATGTTGCATGTGAGAAGGGCACTCAAAGGCCACAGGGAGCACATGAACATGAAGCTGTAGTAAGAGTCACAGCAAAAGAAACAGATAAAAAAAAAAAAAGTTGAAAAAGGCAGCTCAATGAAAGCAGTAATTCCTCCATTATTATAGAGCTATATATATTTATTATCACAGAGGGTCTTAACAGCTGTGGTGAAAGTTAAAATTAGGCAACAAAAGGGAAAGCTTTGCAGAGCACAGCTAAGTTGATTATTGTAATTCATATCTAGAAGTGAAAGTACACATCCTGAAAAACCCTCCATCTGGCATAAGAGGTGACAGCCTGTTTAGCAATACAAATAGCCCTGAACACGTCATCTTTATATTCTCATCAAATACTTAGTCTCATCAAAATCCAACCAGTGACATTCAAAGACCTGCACAGAATCTGGCCAAAGGAATAAATAACCTTTTGTTCCAGACCCACGTCCATCAACTACATATTACTGGAAATACATAAGTCTTAATCAATAAGGAACAGACAAAAATTTCACCAGAAAAAGGCCTGAATGTAGTTTACTCTCAAGAGGTAAAGGAATGAGCAACAATTTTGCTACTTGCCAAATGCACGGGAGTCAGCTTTCTTTCTGCTAGGTTTTCACTTCCTTACCTACGAATGCATCAAAGTAATCACACCCTAATGTTTACATTAACAGCAGTGAATTAATGGCAACACCTGAATACTCTCATACTTTTCCCCAGCATCAATCCAAAAAAAAAGGGGGGGGGGGGGCGGGGAGCAGGGGAATTTTACATTTACTATCACATTCCATTTACTATCACACACCACATGAGATCTAATATAGAAAATTCTAATGATATAATTAATCAGGCTGATAAACACCTATAAATTTCTATTTTTTTTTTCAATCAGGAGATAATGTTTGCCCCTGTTTAAAACAGAAAGAACTATAGTCTATATGATTTCACAGAAAAATTAAAAGCTTAAATGCAGTGTGTTTCTAAACTGAAAATCACGGTTATGTACGGAATTTAAAGGACTGGAAAACAGAAAACACCACCTCTGAGATGGAAAGAAACTTAAGTGTGCTTGCTGAAGTTTCATAAGTAGGGACTGGAGAATTTCCTCCCCAGAACACTAAAACACCTGACATAGGAAATTGCAAATCCAGAAATATATATTTTTAATACTATAAATTCTTTCAATAGGGATTCCCGCTAGAATTCCCTTGAAATAGAGAGAGGTGGTACTACAGTTGTCAAACATTGGAAAAGGCTTCCTGGCAAGGCGGTTGATGCCCCATGCTTATCAATGGTCAAGAGACATTTGGACAATGCTCTTAATTATATGCTCTGACTTTTGGTCAGCTCTGAAGTGGTCAAGCAGTTAGACTTGATGACCTTTGTAAGTCCCTTCCAACTGAACTATTCTGTTCTATTCTACATCACTGGGGAACATCTGGGGAACATAGCATCTACATTAAAAAAAAAAAAAAAAAAAAAAAAAAAAGTGAGGTAGCCACAAATGAAACTTCAGGTCTAAGATTCTATTAGTTTGCTCCCAGTAGCACAGAAATCTTTAAAACCAATGTAAAATACAATTAAAGACATAGAAAAAAAAAAAAGAAATTCATAACATTACCATCTATCAAACACAGGTAGTGTCAGAACAGCCTATTCTTTCAGAGGACAGCTCATTTTCTGGATAAATAAAAAATGGTAGACCTTACCTACATAGATTTTAATAAAGCATTTGGTGACATGCCACAAGGAAAAATTGTTAAAATGGACACTGATGCAGAAACATTACGCATAGAAAGATATCTAAAGGGAATACTACGAGTTGTTCTCCAAGCCAGAGAAAGTGTAATGGAGTACCCCCAGACTTAATCTTGAGACCAACATTTTTTATAACAACTTTGGAACAAAAAATAGGCAAGAGATGATGAAGTCTGTTGAAAAGGCCAAGCCCTGACTCTCACTAATACTGATGTGATTGAAGCATCATTCAGGAAAAACGAGAGGGTTCAAAAACAGGCTGAAATATGATAATAGGAACATAAAGTGATAAACTTAAGAACCCCAAAGAAGAAGTTAATTGTTTGGAACTGACAGCAGAGGCAGGGCAGGCTGTAATCACAGGATCGATGAAGAGATGACAGTGAGCCACCATGGATCAAACAGCCATGAAAGAGGCAAATGTGATTTAACAGTGTGTTGGATGAGACATCTGACACACATATTTCTCCTCGGCAATTCTGTGTGTAGTTCTGGTTACTCACTTACAAGAAATAATCAAAAAGAATAATGACGCTATGAAAAGCAGAACTGGAAAGCTTACCTTGCAAGAGGAGGCTAAAGAGAATTTGTCTTACGTAGCTCTGCAAAAAAAAGAAACTGAGGAAACATGATTAGTCCCTGGATATATTTGTTAGGCAGCAAGTTGGAGGGAAAGGAATAGTCTTTAAATTAAAGGAGAGGACATTGGAAGCACAGTCCAAGCTGATTCTGCGTAGTCCCAACTTGAAAAGAAAACCTCCAAATATATCTTGTTTAACAAAAAACTAAATTTATTTTGGAACTTGTTAGAAGGGAGTGGAGGACTGGCCTCTTTTCAGGCCAGTGAGTTGAACTAACCCCTGGGCATATCTTCAGCTGATTTTGACTGTCATAACCACTTTCAAATTGGACGCTTATGCTACAATTGTTCAGTCTCCAAATTTCTTCAGAGTAAATGTTTTACGAGGCTGCTTGAGTGAAGGAAGCAGCCTCAGAGACAACTGCAGAACTAGTGACTGTTGTGAGGTTAGAAATAACACACCTAGGTAAATTAAATTTACCTCAGAAGAACAGAGTATTCAAGCATCGCATGAGGAGCACTTCTTCAAGTCCTGTAGAAACTCTGCTTTCACAGCAGTCTGAGCTGCAGACAACAGAAAGCAAAGGAAAGCTTTAAAAATATTTTAAATAGCAGAAATGAAGTTAGAGCTAGGGACTGCTTGGGAACCGTTTTTTACCATTTAATATGGTTCTTAGTATCAACTTTTGGAGGGAGTACAGCTAGAAATATGAGCAAAATAAACTGTGTAATCTGAGAAATACAAGAGAAATAAACTGGAAAAGCTTATTAGTGATATGCTGATAAGTTATTAAAATCTGGCTAAACTTTAAAGACATGATGAAGGTGGCTCAGGGGGAGTGTGTATCATTATGCAAAATTAAGCACAGAATTTCAAAACCAGTAAGTCTGAGTGACAAGTTGGTTACATTAATTGCAAGTAAAAATGGAGCTCTAAAAATTACAGGGAGCATGAAACTACAGCATTGTTACTTCTAAAAAGAAAAATCAAACGAATGTAAGATGGTACTTGAGGTGCATAAAGGAATAATGAAGCACAAATAGCTAGGAGTAATAAGACTTAACAATAAGGGTTTTCAAAAAAACATATTGGAGGATTGAAAAATGCAAGAGAACAAGTAGTTCCATAAATAAGGTGACAGAGCACAGAAATATTTGCTATCAGAAAAAAAGAATTAACAGAATAATTCATTCCTTTCTTGTATTTGTATTTCACAAGCAGAATGTTATTAAATATAAGACCATGGAGAACATATTGTGGTCACAGCGAAGTTCTGAAGGCTGAGATTAACTTAATACTCTTGTTGAATCCTAATGAGCTTCTGAGATCTTGCTTAAAGTTTTGACATTTATTTATCTTGACCACACCCTGCATTTTCCACCATTTGAAAAAAGTGAATCTTCTTTTTAGGAGAAAAAAGCTCTACCATGACTTGCATCAGAAATGTGAATTTAACAGGGAACTCCTGTGAGGTCTGCAGTCACTTGCAATCCATATGAATATTCATTCAGGAAGGATCACGTTAGGAGCTGTAGTAAACCACCATCTGTTGACCACATTAAGCTCAGGCTTCAGTAAGATCTCTAGACATTCCCTCTGACTAAGCATGTTTCTCTGCGTCATTCCCCATCAGTAACAGGGAAAAACAGACACGGTCCACTGTAAGTAAAAGTAAGGACTGTATTCTCCCCAAAAGGATGATTGTTTCAGCTTCCCTTGGCAGACTTAAAGAAAAAAAAAAAAAAAAAAAAAAAAAAAAAAAAAAAAAAAAAAACAAAGCTTTCCTGCTGAAAAAAAAAAAAATTCTTCCTGCTGTTTAGCTTCTTTCAGTGCCTCCTGGATGCAGCTGGTCACTGCTGGTTCTCAAACACCGGCTCTGCAGGACGGCCACACGCCAGCTCCGCTGCAGCAGGGCCGAGCAGAGTGCTCCACGTGGGCTGGGGGGAGAACACTGGGGACAGGATGGGCCATGAGGATTCCTGTGAGGAGGGCAGGGAAAATGGCGTGGGTGCACAGGCACGTGAAGGTTATTGTCAAGCACACGGGTGAGGTGGCAGAATTAAAGCTGCAGGGGTATTCTCACTCTTCAGTTTTCAAACATAAGCCATGCTTTTACCATCAAAGGCTTGGTGTTGGTTTAGGTTTTAGGTTTTCTTGCCTTTGCTTTCTCATGTTGAGCAATGAGAAAAGCATAGGTGGAAGGGAAATGGTACAGCACCATAGAGATACTTGGAAGACAGAGTAGAGAGGATAGTTCCCCTCAGAGGGTAGAGCTGGACAAAAGAGACTGCTTAATCGAGAGGGAAAACCTTTTCCAGAAGGTGATGAATGCACAAGTACTGATCACAGACAAGGATATTTTAAAATAAAACTTTCTTATTTGTTGGAAGAGCTCAGTGGACATATCAGAGCAAGAACTCAAGAAGTATAATGAGCAACCTCTAGTTGAGGAGAATCAATGGAAGCAATGTGTTTAAAGAATTGAATGGTTATAAGAGTTGTAACAAGATTTAGTCCATTCTTTTGGATTTGCTAATTAAGTTTTTGGAGATTTTGATTAAGATTAATTAAAGATTAAGGTTTTGAAGATTGCTTGCCTTGCTGATTTTCTTTTCTCTTTTTCCTGAGGGGGGATAAAGCAATTGGTTTTTGTTTTGACTTGATTTGTGTTTTTCTTTCCTAGTATGAATACTTAATGAAATAAAGAAACTTATAAAGACGTGAGAGCAAAAACACTAAAAAAGGAAGAGTGTGGGGTGAATACTGTTTGCATTTGTTCCTCAGATGGAAGGCCCTTGGCGTGCTTCTTTTCCTACACAATGCTGGAGCTTGTGGTGGCTGAAAAGGCTGCTGTCCGAGTCATTAGCAGCCAAAACAAACATAAATACAGCAAGAAATAGAGGAGACACTGAGCCATTACCATTCTTGTTTTAAGACAGTGATTCAAGAAGTTCAGCGTTATTAATCAGGGCAAGAGATTCTCCACAAGCCAAGGTATAGAAAAAGAGCAGTATAGTTCAGAAATCTACACAAATACTGTGTGTTTTCTGACTGATCCTCATAACCTTGCAGCATATCTGGGAGTATGCCGCCAAACCCCACGACAAAATTAGTCTAGTGACTGACTTGCTCGATCTGCTTCTCCTTGTTAGTTCAGCTAGCATGTTAATGCACTGCAGAACAAATGTGCTGGTTGCCTCCTCCTCCAGCTTTTACTTCAGCTATCTGCCCTAACGCAGAATGGATAAACAGTTTTCTTGCCAAATAGTAGTGGATTAGCTACAGCAGTGGTGACGACAGCACAGTGTGTGGAAGGATAAGAGTTACAATAGATACTCCCAGAGCAGTAACGTGAGCTGGGATAAGGCAGGAATGAAATGTCATCATTGAGATGAACATTTACACACTATGGAAATGATGACCAGTATTTGGATTGAGCAGAAGGGCGAGTTCAACGTCACAGCAACTCCCAACGAAGTTCATCAGACAAAGGTCATGTATGCTGCACTTTAACCCCACGATCCATTCCTCCAGCTTGAATGCACACTGTGTTGCTAAAACTCATTCTATACAAAAAAAAAAAAAAAAAAAAAAAAAAAAAAAAAAAAGTAATAGTCATACTAAATTCTCCCTGATTGGAAATATGTTGCCTTTGGTATTCTTTCACACTGGGTCCAATCCAAAGAACTACTAAATATCTTATGTGCCTCAAAGCCCTGCCAGTCCTCAAAACTTCTCAGCTCTGAGGACTGAATGCACATCTGAGAATAAATGGAACATGCGAGATTCAAAGGTACCTGGAACGGCTGAAGTGAAATTCACAAATTTGCTATAAATAAAAAAGCATTGTGGAATTATATCCATATTCTTAATGATGTTAAAATGAATGCAGTATTTAGGAAAAAAAAAATATGCTAGTAAATTTAATGTAGTAAAATTATCTGCCACCTTCTGAGCTGGGGCATGTTCACTCCATTGTATATATAGTAAGAATGACCGAATCACAAAAGCTCCTAAGAGCAACATCTAAACAAGATCCTGAAGCTGAAGCTTCAAGCCAGTTTCCAGTCCTCCTACATTTTTTCTGTGCAATGGTACAGCCAGTTTCCTATCCAAAGGCATGGAAAATGGTGAGACAGTGACAACAAACATTCTGGCTTGCAAGGAGCTCTGACGCTGCTGGGATGGCTGGGGAAAAGGGGCCCGAAAACCTTGTCCATGGTGCCAGAGAGACCTACTGGCAAATGTGAGACTGGAAATAAGTTTACAAGCATCAGCCTTGTACCTGACCAGAAAAGACTACCATTTCCCCCCAATAAATATTTATTGGTTGATATAACCCCAATTATTTCAAAATTTGTCGGTGACTCCTGTGTCATAACATATTACATTATTCCTTGAATTAATTGACACTGAACACTCTGATTCACAAAACTTCCGGGGCGACTGGTAAGTTTCATTAGAAATGACTTCTTACCATGTTTTGGGGTCCATTATTTACATCCATTTTGCTTTATTAATTTCTACCTGTCTCATTAGTGGATGTCCTTCAGCTCTTTTCAGCTGGCCACTTATCCTCTCAGTCATTTCTGGTGCTTATCCTTTCTCTCCTAGTCTCCAGCAAGTCTGGAGCTCTCTCTGGTTCACTGCCTGGGTTATATTTCATTACAGCTGCCACATTATCTGCAGCAACCATCATTAAAAAGGCTGCTGCATTACCACCAGAAAGGGAGCAATATTTCAACAGCTTTGTGTAGTAAACGCACTGTGGGAGGGTTTCTGCCACTTTTTGCCAAGTTCCCATTGCTTCACTTTCCCCGTTGGTTCTCCTGCTTTGTAGTTCAGGTTCTGAATTTATCTCAGGTTCCCTCTGTTTTGCTCTCATTAGGAAGGCATTCGGGCAGCATTCTTTTCCCCTCATGTTGGAGAATTTGTTCCAGGTCACTGCTGAGCTGCAGACAGTGTCCTTGAACATGCAACCTGTAATGAAATGAATGATTGTCCTATTGGCTGCCTAACTTTTCATGCAGGATGCCCACCCCCCACAGCCCTGCCAATGGTTCCCCGCTAGTCTGGACAGATGTAGAATAATGGGAGAAAGAGAAAAGTGTAAACGAGAAATTGGAACTGTTCCTCCCCTCTCAACATATAGTTAGTAATGTGTTTTGGGCAAGTCTCCACTCACCAAAGCGAGGCTTTGAAAACTACAGAATAGCTGTGCTATACACCCAGCTGTTGGCAGACTGGGACATTTTCATGGAGCTACCAGCCATATGAATAAGCCTTAAACTCTTAAATGTTAATCCTGCAGTAACTACTAAAGAAAAATGTCCTAGAAGCACTAGATCTACCAAAAGTGACGATTATTTCTCAGAGATGTCATAGCCTAATTCACAGAAGAGGGGTCTTTCATGACAAATGCCTATTGCTAGAAAACCCCAAATGCATGCTGCCATCCTCTCCCAAGCCCAAATCAAAGTGCTGTGAGCTTAAAAGAACCAAGTTTTCACTTAAACCATATGTAGTACAGATGAACAAGGGTGTACTTTGAAAAGTAAAATCTTTTGCCTCTACAATGTGTTGCTCCTGAGCATCGTTGGCTGTACTTCTCACAACCTTTACTGATCAGACAATCTACAGAAAATCATCATAAGACAGCAACAGAAACCACAGACACCATCCACTGTGCTGTTGCTAGCTCGTGAACAAGTGAGATGGAGGATCTCTCTTCTCTCAGCTGGAGATCTCTTTGGAAAAGGAGAGGACAAGGAGCATTCCCAAACTTTTCAGACAAGGATCATCCCACCCAATGTTGCACAACTAAACCTCTCTGCTTAAAGAGAAGCACTGCTGCTGCACAAACAGAAGCAAGTAATTTAGAAAGGGAGGTTCTTACTAGGCTCTTCATGCTGTAGATGTGAAAGGAAATTACTGTATAAGGTAGTTTAGAGCAAAAGACTGTCCCTGGAGGAGTTACACGATGGGCTGGTGCCTTAACTGAGATGCAATGAGTCCAGAATATTCTCTCTTTCATAGTTTAATTTAGATTAACACAATGTCTCCTCATTCCTTTCCTTGGTCTCTGAGGTTCCCCTGAACCTTTACTTGAGAACTTGTTAGGAACTTGTGTGGGGGAATTGAATCATGAATACGTAACCTGTTGACCAATGCAGCTGGACATTACCTCCTTCAACGGTTCTGTTATCATGGCTGAAACTTTTTCTAACTTGGCTCTTCTCTGAGGACACACATGCTATGAGGACTCCAAGACTACATGCCCTCTTGCAAACCTGCTTATCTCTGTCAATTGACCACAAAAACCAGCCCAAACAAGAGTTGTTTCACAACCAGCTGTGCTCAGTTTTACTTTTAACTAATTACCACCTTTCAGAGATCTAAACTGAGACAGTTTCATGGGTCCCCCAAAAGAAAGCAGGAACAAGCATGCTGCAGCTGTTTCTCTGCAGCATTTCTCTCCCTCTGAAAGTATTCTCAAGTTAATTTTGACGAGGTTTGAAAGGAGTAGGCTTGTGCTCCACATTG
The DNA here is from genome assembly GCF_011077185.1 of Oxyura jamaicensis. NCBI lineage: Eukaryota > Metazoa > Chordata > Aves > Anseriformes > Anatidae > Oxyura > Oxyura jamaicensis. The sequence continues at coordinate 45,610,269 of NC_048895.1, read as the reverse complement.
CAAATGTTTTCAATTTGACAGCTCTGTCGGTGTGGGGGAGGGAGAAAGATCAGTGATATCTTTAAGTTATGCAATAAAAAGTTCGTTGTCTTCTTTGAATGCAGATTTCTATTGAAGTTTTAAATAGTCCTAGTCTCTCAGGAAAGGATTGAAAAAGGTGGTTAACATAAGTCAGCTGAAGAAGCCTGCTGCTGTTCCTGTAAATAAAGCTGACCTTCTGGAGTAGTGACGGAGACCACTGACCTTTTTTTTTTACCGCCCTTGCACCAGTAGCTGCGTACCCTTACACGAGTATCTTATTACCAGCCAAACAGCCAGCTCCCACCCATAGCAGTACAGAATAGCACACAGCTCTAGCATTCACTGAAAGGAAACTCTTGCTTTCAGAAAGACGCAGAGGGTTCAAGCCTATGCTGAGCTTTGCAAAACAAATTTCCAAAGGGATGGACAACAAATTCCTGGGATTTAAAAAGAAAAAAGCACCAAAGATTTTGCAACACATTTCAGAAATTACAGGCCATGAAATCTACAATGCTGTAACTATAGAAGCCGTGATGCAGGAAGACGTTTTTTCTTCTGTCATGTCACTATGCCACTATTTTGGAGTTGCAAGGAGAAGGGAGGAGTGTACTTGCAATACTTTAAAGAAAACCACCTACCAAAGAGCCTAACAAGATCACAAGTTTAAATTAGTTCTCTTTAGCCTTCTTCCATCATTCAGTGTATGATTTTCTATTTGCAGCAGGGCAACTCATTCAAGCAGTTCTGCTTCTTCACGAAGGTTTAGAATATAGAGCTAGCACTCTTGAAAGCAATGGGACTCTACATGGATTTGTGTTGTCCTCGTCAATGCAATATCAATGCTTGTATCCAGCACATGAATGAGCTTTCCCCACATTATGTTCCGGCAAGGCAGGAAATGCTTGTCACATGTTACAGATGGGGCTTCCAGACAGACAGGATTATGTGATTTACCACGACCAAAGGTGAATTTTGCTGGCTGAGATGTTGCATTTGGTTTTCAAGCCTAAGCCTTTTTCCCTTTTGATAGTAATTTATGTTTACAAGTATATGTCTATGTATATAAAAACCTCACCTTTTGTTCTATTCTTCTACTCTCCATAATCCACTAACATAATCTGTCTGTTCTTCCTCACTGCTAGAAAAAAAAAAAAAAAAAAATCCATCAACAAAAAACACATAGTAATGACAACTTCTCCTATTCCAGCAGGAATGCTGTAGATGCAGGAAGGAATCTGGCTAGTTTTCCCATCACTTTTGCCTACCTCCTCCTCCTTCCTAAGATCAAAAGAGAAGCTCAGGAAGAACTGTTGAAGACACAAGTTCCAAAACCAGCTTTCATTTTCCAGGCTCCCTTAGAAACAGTGAAGAGATCATTGCAGGACCACTGCATGCAAACAAGCGAGCTGGTTATGGGAGTCCCATCAGTGCTTCCTGCTTCCCATAGGTAGGATCCCAAAACTGGTGGCCAGAGCCTGCACCCTGTAGTCACCCAGCCCAGAGGCCAAGGAGGATGACACTCCATCCAGATGCTCAGACTCAGCCCCAACCTTCTGCACATGACAACCCATGGCAAAGCCCAAGCAACTCTCATTGTGGTGACTGCCCTGCACCTCCATAGTGGCCAACACCATGAAAATAATAGAGATATTAACTGGCGGGCTTGTGGGAGGAACACACTTTACCCCTATCACATTTACTGCAGGTCTGGTAAAGGAAAAGAAAAGAGACATTTAGAAGAGAATGAAATACTCTCTTTCATAACAAAGAGCAATATATTTTTAGACTTTAAAAATGATATTATTTCTACATGTCAATCTTTAAGAAAATTTTCCATAATAGATATCTATTTTGAATGAAGTCACTTCATTTTAAAAGTTTTGATATTGTGCATTTACTTTTCTTACATTCTGTGGATGTTTATCCTGTAGGCAAGTAATATGCTGCATTAATCACATTATAACTGTCTAAAATTGCACATTTCTTTGTTTATTTAATAGAACACTACTCTCGAGTCCTATGGCTATAACCTTTCTTTCCACTAATTAATCTACAGCTTTGATACTATTTTCAGCGTTATCAGTCCCTCAGTTTACAAAGTCTGTCAAATGACAAAAAAAAGCACTGAGGAACCTCCAGGTGCACCAGAACTCCACTAGTTGAAAAATTTGTAATTAGTTAGAAGTCAGTAACTTATAGTGCATTATTTTGTGAGTAAGTCAAGCAGTACTTTCTACGTAACTTCAGATTTAGGCCTTGTTGAGTGGAGGTTGGGCCAAGCAACCTTCAGAGGTCCTTTGATATCACAATTTCAAGAATTACAATTTAATCTGAATAAGCAAGTACTTACTGCAAGTATTTCATTCTTAGTATTTTTTTTTTTTCTTCTTGTAAAAACATATGGGGAGAGAGAATTTTTTCATTACACTGTCCGGCCTAATGGCCCTATAATCACCACCCATGCTCTAAATCAGAAAACTTACAAAGAATTCACCACTTTCTAGACAGAGTAATAAGAAAGGAGGAATTGTAATTCTAGAAAGCATCCAAGATATCCTTCCTTCATTTGTGCCTCTCCAAGGAGCTTTTGAAATGCAATGTGATAGAGGTGGAGTTGCTTACAGTGTGTCTTGTCTTGTCTTGACTTAGTGGGGCTGCCCAGCCAGTGAGTAAGCTGTCCTGATGCATATGTGCTCTATGGAGATTCAGAGAACCCTTGCGTGACAGAAGGAAATAAAGGCTCATCCCTTTACACACATCTGACAGCCTCTAATTCTCCTTCCAAACACTACGCCTTTTATTAATGTCACAGTCAGCTAATTAGGAGAAGTGCCAGCTGCCAGGATCCTCGGAGCACAGGAGTGTGCCTGAGGATGTGTTGCATCTTTGCAGCCTCTGCTGGTGTGTGACCCCAAACCTGTGGTCACCCAGTGTCCGCCTGTCCCCACGGGGTGATGGGATGGCTCTGAAGCCACTGCACAGTGTGAGCAGCCAGAGAGACGCAGCCCCAGCTGCAGCACACAACCCCTTCACACTCTGTGTGTGAAAGCTGACATCTTGCTGCCCGTGATACTGGGCAGATAGTCTGAAAAGGTTAAACTTGCACTCAGGAGGGTGGGAAGAGGAAGATATGGAACCTTTCTTACATGAGAGCCACAACAAAGGCATTTAAAATAAAAGCTTCTATATTAATCCAAGTTTGCCAGGAATTCAGAAAATTCCAGAATGTCTTTGGGAATAAGATTTTGAATTCTCAGAATCAAAACTGAAAAAAAAAAAAAAAAAAAAAAAAAGCAGTAAAAAATCCCAAAGCAGTAGTGCCAGAGAAGAGCCCATTTTACTGTATTTACTTCCAGTCTATACATTAATAACCTGAAATATTATTAGAAAGAGCTTCATACCCTAGAGGTCTGGAACTTGATCTAGTTTCATATTCTAGAGGCAACCAGATGGTGGCACTGAGAAGCGCTGGAGCCCATCTCCATGTCTGGCAGGGAAGCAAACATCATCCAGCTGGAAAGGGAGGGTGTATTCCAGAGGCTATTTGCAAAGACCTTATAGAAATCTACCATGTTGGTCAGGCTCTTACACTTATATCTATCTATGCTGTCAAATGAACCAAGGCCAGGGAGCGAGCTCAGGCATGGGATCACAGATCCCCCATGCGGTTTTAATCGTTGGCATGCTCCTTGTAAAGGTTTTGGTCTATGTCAGCTAGCACAGTGCCTGGACACCAGGGCAATTCCCAGTGGGAGTATAGACAAGACTGCACCCTGCCTGGCTTCCTCTGCCCCACGGAATCCTCCAGCACTACCTAGCAGGTTTTTCCCCACCCAGCATCTCCTCGTGCCACAGCCCAGGGCACACAGTGCCCTGCCTCATCTTCCTGCTATAAAACCATCAGGCTGCAATGTGGACCAAAGGGCCTGAAGTCACCTGAGAGCTGACTCTCCCTCAAACCACCACTCAGACACCAGTCCCGACGTTCTGGGACCAGTGGCGCACAGCACGGGCTCACATCAGATGCAGGCCCTGGGGCTATGTAACACGAACATGGTGGTCTGTGCCACCTGGTCTTGGGGCCAGTGTACTACCCCTGAGACACTGTATTAGCAGTACAGAGGTAACCTGAGGCAAGTCTTCAGTACCATCTTCCTCTGACACAGATGAAGACTGTATGTTCATCAAATAACGGGGTTAGGATTTCTTCATAAGGGATATCATTTCAGGGATCTCTTCATATAAGGGATATCATCTGCCACATTCATTAAAAGGGGGGAGGGGGAGCACTCCTCCCTCAGTTTGGTAACAAATTTCTAACTGATTAAATTTCTGCAGGGTAAAGAAGCTTTCACAGAATGCTCTATAGAGCTGTCAATGAATACCATTACAAAACAGATTGACAGGTGCTCAACAAAGCACATTTCAAGAGAAATTACACCCAGTTTCCAAAAAATCCATAAAGCTACTCATCATATGAACCTGTTACCACAGTCAGGTCTTCTGCTTAGTTTCCCTTACTCTGCCATCCACAAGGAAAGCATTTCAAAGGATAAGACTAATTATCCCTTCTTCTATAAAGCTTTCTGAAAGATTTCAGAGTATTTAAATTAGTAATAAAAGTCACAGACAACACAGGCTAAAGGACAAAAAGATAAAGAAATATGCACTGGTTGTTAACTGTAAGCAGTATAATCTAATGCTTCCACCGGATGCCAGCAATAATGATAAAACCTGCCCACAAAAAGGATAATTCCCTTTTTATGGTTTAGATATGGTTGACATTCACAATATCTAAGCTGTCAGTATTAGTGATGGAAGGGGGAGAGGATAGCAAAAACATCTGGAATTAGACAAAGTTGGAATAACTAACTCTGATTGACAATGATTAGAAACTCAAGGAGAGAAGATTTTTATTCCCTAGATCTGCAAGTCTTGATATTAAGAAAAGAAATTAAGATAGTAGATTTCTGTTGCAGAACATATTCGCAAATGAAAGTATGAATTTTTAAAATAGATTTTTAAAATAGATTTTCCTGTACTGTACAAACTTGAATAATAATATAAAAAGTTCTTAAATAATTAAAACATTTAGTTTAAGTCTAGTCCTATTGATATATTGTTGTAACCTAACTAAAAGTATTTGGTTTCTGTAAAGTTTTGAAATTCCATGCATTCAATTCCTATGTTAGATATAAATGATCTTTGCTAACTTCTGTCATCCTCATCCACTTAATCTCATTTAGTCAAGTAGTTTTTATAGGTTTTATTGTTCTACAGTCCATAAAATGGCTGTGTAAAAAATATGTGCAAAATGACATTTTCTCTGTACATACATACATTCATACTCAAAATGAAAACCAACCTTCACTAGAAGAAAACAAATTTCTACTTCTGGCAATCTTGAAAAAAAGCATATTTTTACTGTTCCATGTACTGAGAATATCACCAATTACATAATTATACAGCAGAAAAAGGACACAATTACTTAACAGATTTTTGCTGAAGGTGGGCAGGGAATCAAAGGTATTTGGTTTGGTTTTTCTTCTGTTTTTATGCACTAAACTACAGGAAAGCAGAAAGATAATAGTAACTCATACCCTTATCCTTAACATTGAGTATCTCAAATCACTGAGAGGTCTAGTTTGGAGCTGTTCGAAAAGATGAGGTTTGAAAACATCAGATGTAGCTCACACAATTTTTGGAGACAGAAATCCACATAGGCCAAATACTGTATTCTGTGAACATTATTCAACAGAACCTCCTGGAAAACATATTTTTGGACTATAACAAATAAAATAAATATTCTAAAATCATCAGCAAACTTCATGGATTACAAAATGAAAATAAAGATGATAATTTTGCATTTCAATTCCTGAATTTGCATTTCCTTAAGACCAAGCATATTATTAATTACAGCAAACTGATAAATTGTTTGTTGATTTAATAATAACATTGAGATATTCAGCTATGCCTACTATTTGCAGAAGATTCTGTTGCGTAATCATTTAATGCTAGAAATGTATATATAGCATCTGTTATATAAATATAACAAATGAAATAAAATAAATATTTACCTAACCAGGACTAATATTTTCTTTATGCTGCCCCCAAATCCTCTGCTGATGACAATTATACAATGAAATCTGAGTAGAGCATAACCGGGCATATAAGCTATGATAAGATGATACCATCTCCAAAAGTCATTCTTTGAAACATATTTGGAAAATGTAGTGCAATTCTGAGTTCTCAATTTTTTCACCTTTGTTAAAAGCAATAAATAAATAAATAAATTATAAAATAAGTTCAACTGAGCTATTTGATGTTAAAGAAATGAGACAATAAAAAATACCAGCATGCATTAGTTCCCTCAATTTCTGTTGAGAACTCTTTTTATGATGAGATTACATAAAACTTGTACCTTAGAAACACAGAGAAGTGCTTTAATCAGTCTCTTTCTGCCTCTGACAAACTTGAATATATCTTTCTTCAACAATGCAGCCCCTTCAGATCAGCCCTTCCAAGTGGCTTTCTACTGCCCATACCCTCCAAGTAGGCCTCTAGTAAAAATGGAAAAAACAGAACTTAGTGGTTCTGAGGTAAAAAGGAAAATAGGAAAAACAAAAATAAAAGACAATAAGAGAAATTATTTCAGGCATTTACACATTATTAAGCAACTCACTGATGTTCTCAGTGCCCCAAAGGAAAAACTTGCAGCTCCTTTTCCAGATCACTATACATATTCTGAACCTACATCTGCTCCAGACTCAAAATCAAGTCAAGATGGTTTAGATTTTTATAAATGACCCCACCAGCTTTTTTTCATTTCCTGCTTGCCTCCTGCTCTTATGCAATGCACTGCCATATACATTCATATTTTCTTATTTCCCAAATGAAATGTTCAGATTTCAGAGAAATCTGCTGTTTGGGGAAATTTAGTGACAAGTTTCCCAAGTCATTTCAAATTTTCCATGCACGTATGATTAAAACATTAAGATTTTTGAATCTAAAGTGTAACTATATTATACACTTAATAAATATTCTTTAAAGCTTTCTTCTAATTATAAAGAAGAATTTAATCAAGGAGTGACTGAGCCAGACTGAGAAAATTGTTGGACTCAATTTGGTTATTTTGCAGACAGGCCACTCTGCACAAATCATTTGAGAAACTAACCTTCCTTTAGAGAGAGACAGTAATTCCCTACCAGGGGTATGCAGTCAGACTGCTATTACAAGTTACTTACTAAGTAATAATAATTTAGCAGCTCCGGAGACATTCAATATTCAATAACCTGGCAAGCTACAAGTCTACACAGGTTCAGATCTGTTTAGGACACTGAAAATTACACTATAAATTGAATTTCTGAAGAATCTGGTGCTTTTTTTTTGTTTGTTTGTTTGTTTTAATATTTTGATACTTAAAAAAGACAGCTCTGGAAACCATAGCTCCTGGGTGGAGGCTTGGAAATGGCTGAACAGATAAACTTTTGTAAAATTTACCCTTACTTTCTCACAGTGCAAGAGGATGAGACAGTTTACAAAAGCATTTGCTAATGAATTGGGAAAAGGATCTAAGCCTTGATCCATGCTAAAAAATTCTGCTCTCTATATTGAATATTATATTATATATATATATATATTATATTACATTACATTGTGTCCTATTCTCAGATTCTAATAACTTTTAGTTTCTGAATTCTTGTTTCAGACCTAAATTTCAATGCATAGTTGATCACAACTTAATATGAATTTGACTTTTAACTTTAATTTGAGTTTTGATCAGTGATACCAAATCTTTAAAGATCAAAAATCATTTCTGTTATTAACACCCAAGCAGTCAGGGTGTGAAAGAAGCAAGCATAAAAGCATAAATTAACCTTGTTCAAGTCAAGTTTCTTCTACTGAGCAAGTAGAGTGGATGAGGGCACTACAAGCACTGATACACAACTACAAGTGTTTCCTACCTTTAGGCATATTTCCAGTCTTGGGATTGACTATGCCATCTGATTTTCATAATCACTAATGAAGAATACTCCTAAAGAATTCCACAACATCCAAATCTTCCTTTCCTAACAACCACTATTAATCAGTGTGTTGTTTTTTTTTTTTCAGACATATGTTTCCTGTTCTAGCTTCCTTTCCAACCCTCCTCTTCCCCCACCACCCTCAAAAAAAAAAAAAAAAAAAAAAAAAACACCACTAAGCATCTGAGAGAAAGAAAACATTGAAAACATTGAAACCATTAAATGAAAAAGACTGGGAAGCCAGAGGAAAACTTAGAAGTGGAAAAAAATACAAAGGTACAAGTATTAACTCCTCTTAGTGTATCCCCAGCTTCTCCTACCAAGCTTGTGCCACTTCTGTGCATGTCCCTTCTGTGCATGTCCCAGTAAAATTTATAAACCATTTGGCAGCATTTCATGCTCTTGGTGCAAGAACTTCTCACACCAGAAAGCCAAAGATTGAAATGTTTTACAATTCTTTTATTTGCATTTTGTGAAAATCAAATGCTTCTTTAACATAAACAGTATTTAAAACTTATGACTGCCTCCTTTTATTTTTTAATATAATGAAATATTTGAATTCTTTCATACAGCATTTTGTCAAAACAAGATACTGAGGAAATAAACAAGCCAACAGAAAATGGGACAAATTTTTATCAGAATTTTTAAAGTCATCTTATTTTCCATAGCAAAAACTTATTTGGATTTAGTAAAATGCCCTGGAAAGACCAAGTGTTTTTACAGACCTGAAAACTCGATCTAAATAAAGTTTTCACAGCAAAGACAGTTTTTCACTATGGATCTATGCACTTTTTTGCACTATGGATTTTGCAATATCATCATGGAAACATTTAGGTTGGAAAAGATCCCTAAGATCATTTAGTGCAACCTTAGATCTTACAAAATCTTATCAAAATATGTGGAGGATTCTTCAGCATTTGATGACTGCAAGTCACTTCTCAATGTCTTTCTAAAGAGCTGCAGCAGCACAAAGGGAAGTTACAGACTTGAGACAAGAATCAGAAAACTCTGCTTGCCTTATGCAAAAAAATTGGACTATGATATTGCCCTTGATCATTTGGCTATAACACTGAAAAATGACAGGTTTGTTTGTTCCCTGTATTTAGAGATAAGTGAGTGACCTGTCAGGAAAAGAAATACATACAAAGAGTTGAAGACTCCTAGCAGTAGCTTTTAACTATGGTGCACATAATCCAGAGATCTCTAGACAAATTTGAGAGGGCACAAAAATGGAAGTGCTGGAAGGCTTGTGACAAAAGGGATCTGCAGCTCTACTTGAATGTCTTTAGAAGACCAAAAGCAAAAATATTTGAAAGTCCCCAGCTACCACTGCAGTAACAGGTATCACACTATTCCATTACTCTATGTAACACACAGGTTTTTAGAGCCGAGAGAGTTCTGGCATCCAACATCCAGCAGCAGGCTCAGCAAGTCTGTTCCACCAGCACCATGGCCAGTCAGTTGTCTAGAGCAAGCACTGATTTTGCTATCTGCCCTTATTGTGCTATTCTGCTGTTTTCCCAGTGATAACTGTCACATTTTCATTGGAATGTGTAAATATCTGTAAGTATGTATGAGGATATACATAGATGTTTTATATTTTATATGTGTAAGTATATATATATATTTCAGGAAAAAAAAAAAAAAAAAAAGTCTGCCTCTGAACAGAACAGCTGTAGAGACAATGTCTTAGCATGAGAACAGGTTGCCTAGAGGGATTGCGCAGTCAGTCGATGAAGCCCGGAGCTAGCTGGTGGCATCCAAGAGCTGACCCATCTGTGAGCAGGAAATTGGACTAGGGACCAGCTGAAGTCCCTTCCAACTTGAACTATTCTATGTTCCTACAAAAGGTGATGAAGAGATCTGGTGAACTTTCATTTCACACCTTTCACTCCTTTCAAGTATCCTTAGAATATGTCTTGCTATTTAATTTAGAACAAATTCACATCATATTTGCATGTGTTCCTATATACACATAAAGACTTCCAAGTGTTCTTTTTTGTTGTTGTTGTTTTACCTTGGAGGTCTACAGAAAATTTAAGTATCAAGAGCCTTGCAGAAGAAATCTCAGGAGCTGCTAAAATATCAGTGCAGAGAAATCTAGAGGCAGGTCGTGTCTCATTCCCATTATTACATCTATGTAGCTTTTCAGAAGAACACTCTAAAACTTCCACCAAAAAAAAAATGTAGGGATATTTGCAGATTTATTTGAAATATTCAATGGAAGCAAAAATGGAATAGCAGGCTTCTGTGCATTTATTCTCTCTGCATTTTCCTACCCCTTCAATTTTCAGACTGAAAGAGTAAATTCTTCATTATTGCAGAATTTGATACCGCTAAGAAAGGAACACCTACAACTGAAATACAGCATCAGAATAAGGCAACTATATAAACACTTATCAGAAATCCTTGTACTTTAACCGCCTCACCCTGCATTTAGGGGACAAAAGAATCAAGAAGCTATTCTGTTTGTTGCCATCTATTAGAAAATGAATACAGCCTTCTTGTAATGTTGTTGATTTGCTAAATGTCCCTGTCTAGCACAAAAGCCTGCCATCCAGTTTGCATGCCCACAAGTGTTGCAGCCTTATGGCATAAGGCCCAAGCTGCCATTTTGCGACATTCTGATAGTGATTTCAAAGCATTCTCCAAGGTATAAATATGTTTTTGTTGCTTATCTATCTAAAGATAGCATTTCATTTTCAGGCAGCTTCTATGCCTGTGTTTCTCAACACAGGATACCCATATATTCTCCACTTGTTTTTGCATTCCTGCTTTATGTGCTTATTTTGACTTAGTGGTCAAGCAGCTTGCTGAACTCATGCCTATCAACTCTTCTGGATGTGTATCATTCAACATTGATAACTCATTTTTTGCACTCCTAAGTGTCCCTGTGACATACTGCAAGCAGGTCTAGTTACTTTACATCTCTGAACATCAGCTGCACAGTCCTATCAAGCTGCTCCCTTGCTTTCTCTCTTTTTTTTTTTTTTTTTTTTTTTTTTGAATCAAGCTGCTGAAGCAAAGTCTGTATTACTGTGCCCTTGCTTCTTTTGGATTGCTATGCAGCCATACTTCACTCAACTGGTTGTTAAAACAGGCTGCACTTCACAGCATGGACTACGTCTCACCTACTTCCTGCAGTATCCTGTTTCTTGTTTTACTTGGTAAAGACATATATTTTTCTGTCTGCATTATTTTCTTTTTCTTTTTAACACAAATGTCAGTGCCAATAGAAGTGCTGGACTGGCAGTTTAGAGAAAGCAAAGGTAACGACCAAGCACAGTCTTAGAGCCAGAGAATATCCAAGAACATCCCAAGTGGAAGGGACCCACAAGGATCATTGAGTGCAATGCCTATCTTTCTCCTGCTGCTCATCTAAAATGCCTCGCTGCTGGCCTAGACTGGCTATCTTTGGAGGATGATGAAGCTCTCACAGCTCCCACTGCACTTCCCAGACCTCTCTGGTGCTGAGACAGCCCAAGAGGACTCAAGGAGCAACAGTACTTCTGATGCTGACGAAGGACACATCAGAGTTGGATTAAGACAAGAAGCACATTGGTTACAAATTGCCAAAGCACCTTAGCATGACAATGGCGTTCAGCTACAGTTTGCTAAGCCAGACTTAGAAGAATAAAGCCATGTGTGACCACAGACAGAGATCACACCCACATGCCCTCACCAGCTCTGAAACTACACATTTTATTTGTTCTCTTGCCACTTTGAACAGATGAAAGCAAAACCAAAGTGCCTCACTGCCCTTCATCATTAAAAAAAAGTCTCCTCCACTCCAAGAACCAACTTCAGCAAGCTGGAGAGAACAGCGCAGTGATGAAAAGCTGGCTACAGTTCTCCCCACCAAGATGGTGGAAGTCTGTGCTGTGGGCAATTTCAGTAGGGAACTAGAATCAGAGAATACCCTGACTTGGAAGGAACCCACAAGGGTCCCTTTTCTCTCTCCTAACCCAAACCATTCCCAAACCATTCTATGATTCTATCATCACTGAGTTCAGCTCCTGTTTTCACATAGAAACCCCACAAAATCAAATCATGTTTCTGAGAATGTTGTCCAAATGCTTCTTGAACTCTGGCAGGCTTAGTGCTGTGACCGCTGACCTGCGGAAACTGTCCCAGTGCCCGACCACCCTCTGGGTGCAGAACCTTTCCCTAACCCCCAGCCTGACCCTCCCCTGTCCCAGCTCCGTGCCATTCCCTCGGGTCCTGTTGCTGTCCCCAGAGAGCAGAGCTCAGCGCCTGCCCCTCTGCCTGCAGGCCGCCATGAGGCCTCCCCTCAGCCTGCTCTGCTCGGAGCTGAGCAAACCAAGGGGCCTCAGCTGTTCATCATACATCTTGCCCTCTAGACCTTTCATCCTCTTTGTTGCCCTCCTTTGGACACTAATAGTTTTCTGTCCTTCTTATACAAAACAGGACAGGGTTCACAAGGTGAGGCCACACCAGCACAGTGGTCCGTTCAGATCCATCAGGTCCCTTTGGACCTTTTCTTACAACACTGGAAGTTGCTGACTGGCATTTTTACATTGCAAGGTGCTTCAGTGTGCAGCTTTTTCTCCAGCTGATCGTGACATCTTTGCTACCCTATCCCCATCCTTCTGTACACAGGACAAGCCCCAAAGGCCACCTTTCCCAAATGGAGTATTTTCCTCCGAGCCTTCTGAGGCTGAACATTATCACAGATCTGTAGCACGAGCGCTGACGTTAGCAGCAGCCCCTCTCATGATGGAGGAGGTTTCAGCTTACGTCTAGCCTGCACTTCAAATTTAATCGGAGGTAGCTGGTGGCACTTGAACTACATCTCTGGAAACCTGCCCACTTTCATGGCAACAAGGGAAGGGGCAAGGACACAGCCATATCTCTCCTAAGTGATGGTTGCTATTCAAACTGCTACAAGGTGGGGAGTTTAGGGAGGGGAGGTGGCGAGGGGGAAAGAAGAACCACGTACAAACAAAAGGTGCATGCTGACGTTAATCTCCATTAATGAAGCCTTTACAGAGCCTGTGTGTTCTGAGTCACCCAGCTCAGCAGCAAGCTGAGAGAAAGCTCATGAATCAAACCACACCACAGCAATGAAACGGCGCAGAGGGGGACGGGAAGGAGAGCAGGGCAGGGAGGAGAGCAAGGCAGGCCTTGTGTCAGACCCACAGCCTGTGCCCATGCCTCTCTCTCCCTGCTCGGCTCCCCTACACCCCTGTGGTGCTCCTACCCGAGTGCAGCATAGCTTGCCACTGCCACGGCACCATGGAGGGCCTGTAGAGGCCCCATGGAAACAAAAGCTCGTGGCAGTGGAACAGATGGAGGAGGGCCCAGCAGCCACACAGCTCTCCTGCCACTACCGCATGTCGACACTGGAACGGGGACACAGCATGCTCCAAGACTGCTCTCAGCCAGAATGGCTTGCAGCTCAGGGCAGGGTAAGAATCAAAGCCAAGGGCCTGCAACAGAAGTTGTAGGCTTCTGTACTGTCAGGAGCAAAGGCCTCTGCTCCCAGCTACTCAAGCTGCTCCTTGAGGGGAAGAAAAAGAGATTACACTAACAGGAGATGCATGCAAAGCCTACGTGCCCTGCGGAACTGGCACACAGCACAGAGCAAATTGGCTTTCAATAAGGACTGCAGTCAGGTTTTTCTTTTGCTTTTCTTTCATTTCTTTCCTTTTAAAAACAAACAAAAAAAACTAGGCCATATTGCTGACTGGTACTGAGGAGCTAGTTATACAAACTCCATAGCAAAGCACACCCTGGAAGTCAAAACAAATGTGCCTTGGGAGCAGGAGAAGCATCAAGAGCTCTTAGCTACTGTTTCTTGGTAAGGATCTCAAATGCCAGTAAATATTACCCTCTTTCTGAAGAAGGGCACCACAGAATCTGTTGGGAAGGAGTTGGGAACTCTTCTGTGTGAACCTGGTGCTTTAACACTCACCTGCAAGACCTCCAGGAGTTTTTTTGTGACTACTAGGAAGTGTAAGAAGCCTTGCTCTGGGGAAGGTCACTTGACAGATACTGGCTTACTAGCACTTTCAGCAGATACAAGCAAGAAGGAAATGGACTGTCATGAAAAAGTCTCTTCTCTACAAGCATTTGAGAGCTGTTAAGACAGTGCTAGAAGACAACCGTGTGCATCTGAGATCAAAGGGCTCCAGCATTTAAAAGGGCCTCTCTCAGGGGGAAGAGTTGCAGTTGCACATGGAAGAAGAAACACAGACAAGACGACATGTAAGCCTGCTTGTGTTATCTTCATGGAATGGCAGAGCCTCAGGAACAGCTATTCACATATAGTTTTTAAGTGTCTGGTTTCAGTGCATTATTAAAATCAAGTGATAGCTGCATGGTATCATTTAAGTTCAACTTATTTTGCAGACAGAGGTCACTTCACTCTGTCCTGTCCTGTGCTTGCTATGTTTGGCTCAGTTATTGTAATCTCAAGGAAAAACTATATGCCCTGCCTCTCAGGCAGGTTTGTTGACCGGGGCTCAGTGGTTCACTGACTGCCACTGCATGGCTTTCTTGCAGAATGAACTCACATCTGCCCCCAAAATACTGCAGGACTGATGGGTCTGGCTCACTGCTGGTCCAGCACAGCAGGAAGAACTGTGGGTGTCTGAAATTGACTGGACCCGATGGGTCAACAGAGTTGATCTATAGTGGGGATCTGTCTATAAGCCAGGGTAAATGAACACGAGGGAGATTTAGACCAGAGGAACGCAGATGTAGCCTAATTCCTGACAAAGACGGTGTTCAAAGTGAAACTAACTGCAACTGAAATTGATAAGAATTTTCCAAATCTAGAAAGTTCTTCAACAGATTAAAACTTTCTTCCAAGTTTAACTGTGACAGTTTGCCCAAGATTTCACACTCTAAGACAGAGGCAAAAATAATTGAGCTGCACTGACTTAATAAGGAAATTAAGGATTCAAAAAGCAAAGGTAGTCAGTGCCATCCTCCTGGGCTTAAAATCCTTATCAGCTTGAAGCTAATTCTGCTTATTCCTCCTACGGAGTCAGAATTTTTACGTAGACAATTCATGTTCTGTACCTGCTTCTGCTCTGAAGCTTTGAAACAGAGACCTTTCATCTCCAGGGATGTGGAGAGCCTGCAGCTTTCACTCAAGCCTGTTTGCAGCCACCATGTTTTGTCAGCTTTGGAGTGGAAAAAGCTGAGAGAGAAAAAGAAAACAGAAGTGGTCCAAGAGTGATTTCAGAAGCTTACTGGAGTATGCTTGCTTGCTTGTTGCAATCTGAAAGTGAAACTGCAAATCAGGAGGGGAACAGAAAGACCAACTGAACTGCTACCACTAGCTTCTTTTAAGCTTTTAGTTATCACATATTTGGTAATTTCACAGCACTAACTCGTCAATAAAATGACTTTCCAGTATTGCTACAACAGCAACGTGGCAGGCAGGCAAAAGCTTTGTCTGTATGGGGGAAATGGCCAACACAGCTACAGCAAAACAACTTTCTTCTCCAGCTTTTATTCTGATACCACAGTTATCAGGATTGTGGAGTTTGTCTTCTCTGCCTGAAGCAGACTCTTACCACAGAACAGTTAGAAGAAGACAGGTAGAAAAAATGTCCCACTGCAGCCTGGCTAGAAAGGACCAGGCTTCCTTCGCTACAGTGGCAGGGAAAAGCACCCTGGCCAGAAAAGCTGTGCTAGCTGAAAAGGAGAATCTACACGCAGTAGTTTTAGCTCCAAAAACCAGAGGCTTGCCAATACGTTGACTTCACGTTGCTGGCATTCAAGCAGTTAAACACAACTGCGAACCCTGGAAGTTTTCCCACTCTCACTGAAGCTCCTCTCCAGTACACTGATAACTGGTAAACAGATGGTACAACAGACACGGTGTCAGCTCCCTCCTTATTGGAAATGCAGCTATCCAACATTTCGTCAACCTGCCTACAGTGAGAAGTGACTGAATTAGAAGTAAAAACATGCTTGCATTTCCCTTTCGTTTTTAACTACTGCACATACACAGCCTGTGCCTTTTGAATCTCTAACGGAGTCCAAATTTGATTTTTCAAGGCAGTTTTCTCTAACTTTCCCATCCTGGCTGTTATGGCAAAAGGTGGTAAACTCCCCCTTATGTAATCTCCTACAACCAGTCTAGGATAAACAGTCACTCAGCCTGGCAGTATTCTCTTCCTCTAAGCAGCATCCAAGGAATAATATAGACACTCCAAACAGTGTCATGAACTCCAACACTCACGAGCCAGCAAGACTGCCAGAAGCATCTGGCACTGTTTGCAGGAAAAGTTTTCAGTTTGTTTCTAGTTGGGCTTCCTCCGTGCTTTGCTGCCATCCCTGACTTCCTTCCAGCCTTTTGCAGGGGCTTCACCAAACTGAGCACCAAATTCTACTTCTGGACTACCTCTTGATCCCTCTACCTCCTGAACTCTCCAGAAACTACTTTGCTCTCTCCCATGATGATTCCCACATATTTCCCAAGCTGCGCTCACTTTCATCAGCCTCCCGTCATTTTTTTGTCCTCTTACAATGAGGCTCCTTTTTCTTCCCTCGATGTAAGGCTTTATGTTCATTAGTACTGCACTTCCCTCATTGCCCGCTTCCCCCAGAGCGCTGTCCCAGAGCCAAACAAAATTCGCATCTTGTTCTGAATTCTGCACTTCTAGCAGAGCATACATTTTCTCTCGCAAATGCCTTATATCAAGAAGCAACTATGATTTGGGACAACTTGCCAAACAAATCTCCCTTTTCTTCATATACCAAGCCATTTAAAAGTTGCTTGACGTGGATGAAAAGCATAAGATTTTAAACAGGCTCTATTATTTTTGCAGCAATGGATACAGCAAGGTTTGAGGATTTTTGTGCGTGTGTGTTTTTAGTTCCAGGCTGAGTCAATATATTATGGAAAACAGACCTGCCTCCAGTTACCTAGAGACTGCTTAACCATGGGGTTCAAGTGACACTGTAAAACCACTCCACAGGAATGCCACTCAATTGCTTAATTCAGCAAACCCTGTTGGTGGATTTTTCTCCCTTATAAATCACACTTGCCTATTCATTATTTCCCATATTGCACAAGAAAAAGAAAAAGCTTCATTAATTGATAGAGATTTAGACCCTTATTAAGGCTGAGATTTAAACATATAATTAAGTCAAGAAAGTCAGAATTATGTGGTGTTTTTTTTTCCTGCTTTCCTTGCCTTCTCCATTATTTCTCTATAATGGATTTATGGCTCTTCTCCTGTGAACATTGCCATCAGGCGCACATGCAGCAAAAGCTTTGTTATTTCCAAAATGCCACTTGCAATACAAACTTCAGTAACTCAGCCTCATTCTACTTCTGCGATGCAGCAAAGCATTTATCACTATGTTCACATGAGTGAACTGTGCCCCCAAAAGGGTAAAGTTACTGCTTGGGTGCCTAAAGCTTGGCTTGTTTTCCAGAAAGGCCAAATGCCTATAAACCCATTCCCTTCTCGGGGAGCTGTACCTCTACAAAGTAAACAACATTCATGTGAAAGCCTAAACACAAATCCAAGTGCCTATCTTTAGGCACCCGTGTCTGGAGGTGTTGGCCAGAGTGAATAGACCCTGCCTGCAGCATGAATCACTCTACAGAGCAAGGTTAGGACAGAGGAGTTCTCCAATTCATAATTTAATTCTCTGGACTATCCTGCTGCTTAAATGAGAAACCCAACTGGGAATCTTAATTACAGTAATATCCTCACCAAACATATTGTATTCATTTACTTGAATTACTTTAGGAATGGCATCACCAGCCAGGAGAACAAACATAATCCTGCACAAAAATGGATTAAGGCCCCACAGCCTGGCATAAAAGGAGATCTTGGATCCTACCACACTTGGATCCAAGGACCCCCATGGGGCTCTTGAGACACTAAGCTGTGGGAGCCCCAGCAGTAGGCAGCTAGCGACACCACACTGCCAGACTCACTCTCTTTCTCAGATTTTTCTCAGCTATCTCCTCTCCTACCTGCATTCAGATGGCCAAGTCATCAAACATGACTTGTCATAATCGTGGGTGTGTGATTTTACATCCTCTATTTCCATTCCCATGCTGCCCACAGGTCCCACCTGCTTCCCTCATTGATCCACTCCAGTAAAAGAGCATGCTAGAACTGACACTCCATTCAGATTATCCTTCAAAGTCACTTCTATGGTATGGTAAAGGGGGGCATCTTTTAACCTTCTTCAGTTCCTTCCCATCTCCCAGCAGACACAGACCAAGAGAGAGAGGACAGTGTGGCAGCTAGCATAAAAATAGCCCAGTGACAGCAGAGGCAGGGCTACAGTTCCAACCCTGTAGAGGCAAAGCTTAACCCCCTCTGCACACAGCCTGGTGACAATCTATAGCCAAAAGTAGTTCACTTAAATGGAAACTGTCAGACCATCTTCCCGATAAGGGTGAACCAATTACAAATCAGGCACATATTTGCTTGTGGAAACGTTGCAGATCTGAAATTAGGTCTTTTTTTTCCCCCCTTTTCCCCACAGGTTGATCTGGCAGGTCCCATTTTGTCCAGGAGCTGCCTTTGGGGACAGCAGCTTCCCCTTTCCCTTGCAACCACAACAGGCAACCTCTGCAGAGACTAGAGAAACGTATAGAAAGTCTTTGCGTAAAACCCTTCCCAGCCAGCAGCTCTCTGAGAAGAAGGACTATTTGAACGATATCAGTTTGCTAGGTCTGCTGAGGCAACACAACCACTTGGACGTGACCGTGTTTGTTTGTCTCGCTGGTAGCACGGCACTGGATCCTGCTGTCACATGCCTCTGAACACTTCAGGCCAGGGAATGTCTCTCAAGATTGCTGGCAAATTCTTATCTGTATTACAGTTGCAGAGGTGACGCTTGCACACGTAACCCTGAGCAAATCTGAGCCAGGCGGTAACCCTGGTAATTCGCAGGGGGATGGGGAGAGCAGCAGCAGCCAGCTGGGAGCTGATCAAGATGCCTCACACACAATCCTTTGCCTTCTGCAGCTGCTAGGGCTCAAGCTAGAACCTGTAGGAAGCTAGACAGGCTGCGAGCATGCAGGAGAAATGTGATCGCTGGCTGCAAAGAGCTGAAAATGCTCCTTGCACCCTTGACGTCCTAAAATAAATTAATACTTTCTTTAATTCCTTTCCCTTGGTCTGCACCACTCACCACCACTACAGTTGGGCTCGATTTGTCTTGAGATCTATCTGAAATGTGGGAGGAAAGAACGCGTGTGAAAAACACGCCCTTTGGGTTCGTTTCAAAAGCTTCCCAACCGGTTGTCGTGGTGGCCTTTGTTCACACCATCCCTAAGGGCCGCTGTGTGTTTCAGCAATAGGAAGATCCCTCTCTCTGATTACTGGGACTCAGTGATGTCAGCTGAGCGTGTTGAGTTCGCTCGCAGCTTGCCGTGACCGTGAGGGAAAAGACATTAGCATAAACCTCAGCAAAAGAAGCTTAAACAAATTTGTCTCACCTCGTGCTTGCCCTGAGCTACCAGATCAGTTGACTACTTTCTGCAACTCAGCTAATGTGCAATAACTCCTCCAGCCACGGTAACTCAATGATACGCCTGAACCCAGCCAGGACTGGGGTGAAGTATTTCAGCCCTTTCACAATAAGCATAAAACTGTCACAACTAGTCTACATGTACGTTTACTTTTTCTCCTTTGAACCAGTTTTGTCTTCCCCCGCCTACACGTTGCTCCTTGACCTCTAAAGATCTGAGGAGTGGAAGACACCATTGAGAAACCTATCTTCGTTTCACAGGGAGGACAAAGTTTATAAAAGTAAGTGGTGAGTACAGACAGACTTGGCTATTTTTCTTTTCATAAACAGCTAAAATTAGCCAAAACCTACAATTTCAGAGGAAAGGAGGGAGGGGGCACAAACAGGGAACCATTCCCATTTCAAGTCATATCTCATGAAAATGTTTGGCCAGGAAAAAATGTTTTAAACAATGTAAGGTTTTCTTTCAGCATTTTCTAAGCAGAATCATTCATTTCAGAAACACTGAAATGTTTCATTTCCACTTTATTGTACATCAATGTTTTGCTATAAGACAGAATTTTTCAATTCATTCAAGTTTAAAAATAGGAAAATAAGCTAAAATATTGAAAAGGGAATGTTTCATTTATGGTTATACGAAACATTTAGAATTCCCACTGTATCTTTTTTTCTTTCTTTTTTTTTTTTTAAACTTGACAACTAATCCCAGGAAGTCCCAGATTTCACTCCAGCAGCACAGCACCGGTTGTGGGAACATTGTAATTTATGCACCCAATCTCTTTGCTCAAGTTTTGTATTGAACATGGAATCAAAGGGTCTGTTGACTCCTCTCCCTGGGGTCATTTCACCTCATCTTGAACACAGCCAGCAGAACAACAAATGGCGGGGTCTCTACCAATACACCTTAGGTGAAAGGTTACTAATCCATTTCACTCATTTGTACCTGACAATAAAGTGCTCTCAAATCCAAGCACAAACTGTTTCAGAGCACCACTTGCTTCATGCATCTCTAGAGAACTGCTCTGGGAAAGCTCCTCTGGGGTTTTCAATGAAAAGAGACAAAGTACAGCACTTAGTGAGACTTCGCTGCTATGTCTGGGCAAAGGACTTCTCACCAGCTGGGATTCACCAAGAATTATTACCTTCAATTCTCTCCTGAAGGAATAGGCAATTTAGGGGCTAAAAAACATCTCCCTACCTAATGACCTATGCAGCTCTGTGCAAAGCAGGCAGTGGATAATATGAAATGAAACTGAGAACAGTTCTCATTTACATGAGTAACTGAAGTGCAGTTTTAAACATGGAACAGACATTTTGCCTTTACCATTAGCAAGCAGAATATGTGAAGTATGACTGCCTTGATACCCTCTGGGCACTCAAGTTTAGTCTTCCATTAACAAGCTCATTAGCAATAGGAGGTACACAGTACATTGCATTCTGAAAAGGATCATAAATCTGTACTTTGGGGAGCTACAGTATGCAAGCTGTATGTCTTTGTCTCTTTGAATTACAGACTCTAACTGTAGGTAATCTAATCGATATGCTAACGAACCCTTTTTCATATGATCACAAAAAAATGCATATTAAGAAACACAAATGATAAGCAACAGATACTCAAAATGTCGTTTTATACATATCAGAGCAATGCTCAAAAAGACATCTGTATTCTGAGGTGAGCAACAGCAAAATCCCCAGACAGGACTGTAATCAAGAAATCGCAGTCTAACACTCACTGAAGCTGGTGTTAGCATCTCCAGCAGCTCGAGTGGGCTTTCGATGAGCTGTCAATCAACCCCTCCTTCAACCCCGCATATTCTGAGCAAGATCCTTGCACCAAGGAATGCTACACAAAGACAAATGTTAACAGCAGCTGAGCGCCCAGAAGTCCCTCTAAGCCAGTGATAACTGAAAATGGTCAGTATCTAGTAGGATAAGGATTGTGTTTATAGCCGTTGGATATTCCTAGAAACCTGAAAAACTATCTCAAATTACAACGTCAAGACTTCCCTTCTAAGAAACATTAAAAAATGATAGATCTGTAGAAAAAAAAAAAAAATGGGTGGTGGGAATCCAAACCAAAACGAACGAAGAGCAACATGGGATTTTTTTTATTATTTTTTTTATTAAGTTTTCTAGTTGAAAAGTAGCGTAAGATCCTAGTGCATATCTCACAAGCTTGCACTTTAAAGCACAGTACTTATAGGTACAAAAATCAGAGGAATGAAAGCTCTGAGGCAATGTTTTTCCACCATAACAACATGAAGAATAAACTATTTCTCTGAATAAATTTAGGGGGAAAAATGGCTCTTGGGCAGGCTGTTCATGTGCCAAGTTTAAATTCTCTGCAATTCATGATTGCAAAATTGCCCACCTTTGAAACAACAGTTCATAACACAAGTAATGCATCCTTCACTGTGACACTGAAAATGATGATGCTGGGAGAGAGAGTGAATGCATGTAAATTAAAGACATATTGCTAGATTTAATCAGTCCTGTCCAGTATTTATAAGTGTTCTTAAAACATAAGATCTGAGCAGACTTCATACGTCTGAATACGTTTGTTTAAAGTTAAAGGTTGTTTATTAAATGTTATTTATACGCTGTTAAACCTCAGAGGGAGAAATATTAAACATGTCTGGGATTCACTGAGTACACAAAACAGGCACTAAATTGTACAGTTTGATATATAACTTCCTATGGTGGATAAATCCACCAACATCTGCTAAATATGTAGAAGATATATTACATTTTCATAAGGCTTACTTACTATGTAGACTTCATGATTTGACAAACAAAACCTGAATATGGTAAAAACTGTTATTTCATTATTTTTAACTACTTTAATATTCACTTTGGAGGATGCAAGAACATTCTCTTACCACCCTCCCTGTCGCCTAACGGAGGGTATGGTCTCTGAGCTGTTGAGCTAGCTGGGAAAGAGAGAACTTGTGTCTCACGTCTTGTTTATAGGATGGAGTCTTTGTGCTTCTCTTGGCAGTTCCCAGAGCAAGGTACAGTCCTGTATATCATCTCTCTCCAAAACTTTGCTGACAGACTCACAGAGTCAACAAAGATCCTAGTGCAGTGCAAAGACCCTCCCTCCTGCTGCGGGAGAGCTCAGCAGGCTCTCCTCCCAGGGAATAATGAAGTCAGACATTTATTTTGGCATCTGGAAAACTCTTTTTGAGATCTGCATGAAACTTGCTAAGTTCCCATAGGCTAGGAATCTTTGATGAAATACTGTAATTTTTCCTATAAATAAAAATGGAAAATCTGGGCACAGTGAAATCCTGTTTTCAGGAAATCAAGGAAACTGTATTGCATCCCCTTCTCCCCCCTCCAACCTCACTTTTGTGTTTCTGTTCATATAAATTAGCAGTCAAGCTTCCACAGCAGCTTTAGAATTGATTTCTCTGTTTTTAGATGAAAAAAAAAAAAAAAAAAACAAAAGTGAAAGCAGCTCAGAATTCAGAGACCAGAGAAAACTGAGATTTTTCCCTATCAACATCAGACGTGCATCTGCAGTATCTAATGAGAACGTACATGAAGACATATTGGACAGAAGACAACTTACAGAAGTTAAACTAGGGGTTGCTGCCATTTACTTTACTGCATGAGCAAACTGATAAGCAGCTTTTAACCCAAGAATTATAATACAGGTAAAATATTCCTAAACAAAAATGTTCGTTTCCCTTCTAGTAAGCTCACCATAGAGATCACTTACTATCTTGGGCTGATAAATTGTTTCCATAAACTTCCATAAGTAATCCTTCATTCCTTGTTTCTGTGCTTCACTACATTCCTTTAACCCTTCTAAAAAGTGGGGTGCAGTGTCAAGGGAAACATTTGTCATCAGGAATTTCCAAGTGGTTCCTGCAGGAAGCAGAATGCAGGTAACAGGTGTATCTCGGAAGGAATCCAGCCAGTTAGGGTAACCCAACAGTTCAGCTGAAACGCTGACTTATTGGTACAGACCTCCAGTTTCACAGTTGCTTCTTTCTGGAGAGTTATTACAAGATAATATCTTTACCTGTAACTGGTTGCTCTTAGCATATGCATGCTTAATGTAATGCATATTCAATTCTTCTCTTAGACTGTTTGGTCCAGCTACACCCAAATCTCTCAGTCATGGTTTGGTGTCATAGCTCACCATTCAAGTTCTACAGGACAGGGACCTATTTCTGTCATTTTGCAAACATTTTCTAGGTCTGTGTGGACTGACTAGTGTCAGAGACCGATGAACAAATATGCACACTGATAATATGGACTGCCTCTTGCTAACATACTTAACTTCTCAGCATCCTAGTGAAAAACATGCCTTTGAACGTATGAAGCAGATTCTCTTACTGTATTTATTATTTAACATTTGTGTGTTCAAACTACAGATGGGCAAGTGACAAGCAATAGATATTGGGGAAAAACATTATTACTCCTTGTACAAATACATCCCCAAGATAAGTTACAATATTCTCCTGCCAAAATGGAACAGCTAATGATTTTCTTGCAGTCTGAGAAGTCCCAGATCACAGATGGCCAGCTGAATAGTGGCTCAAGTAATGCTAAGCAATGAACAGCTGCTAACAATGAGGAAATTGTGCTTGTAAGGCCTGATTCAATGCCCACTGAAGTCAATGAAAATCATATAAACAGCAGTGAGTGCTCCAGTACTATTCTTTGGAAAGAAGCCAAAAGGCAGATGATAAAATAGTGGCCAGCTCCCCCCCACCAGAATACTCACTTTTACAGAAAAAGTGAGACCGATCTCCAGGCAAGCCTAGAATCATCTTAGTGAAATCAGCTGCATTCGAAATGTTGATGTACACTAAAATAACAGACTGTTATATATCGTACTGAGAAGTAGGTCTTTATTTAGAATGGCTGTGGACATTAAGGGGTATAACTGATTTTCTCCCAGATTATAGCAAATTATAGAAAGCCAACACAATTTTGGTAGACCACTACCTGCAAGTCCCGACTTTCAGTAAATGCTTGTTTTTCAACAGATAAAATTATTATTTGCACCACAGGTACTATTCCTAATAATACACATCTTTGAAGCACGTAAAAGAAATCAAGTGTCTGCCCAAGGATTTTGTAGTCACTGCTTTAGCTGGACTTAATGAAGGTTAAAAGCTGGCAAGGAAGAAGCTCAGAGAGCTGGGGACAGCTTAGTTTTAGAACACCATATGAAATAAAAGTCTTTTATGGGTTTTCTTAAACCAAAAGTATGAAATAGCAAAAATCTGATTTTTAAATAGCTGAAGAAGAAGCATTGAAAACCTAAACATGATATTTACAAACTTCACATCACAGTCTGAACCGGAGGCAGTGTGGATGACGCTCCATAAGCCCACTGAAACAACTGATTACCTCCCCAGGAGCTCAGGACAGCAGGGACCTGGCCTTGATGGGTGTGACAGAGCTGGAATATGACAAGGCCTGGACACATTATGGGAACAAAACAGGAGGCTCTTTAAAGCTTAGAGAGTACTCATTAAAATTCAGAGATGTGTTGCTGATGAATAACAGTGTTAAATGCATCTCTCTGTCCATTATCTCCTTGATAAATATACTCATAAAAGAACCACTGAATTCAGGGACAGACAATTCTTACAGACACTTTCCTGATCTCGCACAAGATTTTTAACCATCTGATGCATGCTGAATCTTAGCTGGTTTAAAAGCAGAGATGTACTGCTTAGAAAGAAACAGAGATCAAAGACAACTACTTCTAAGGGAGTGTTTTTGCTTTTAAATATGCCTGAAAAATGTCTAGTAACACACTCCAAATGTATTTCTCCAGCTTGCTCAAATTCTACACTCTCCTGGGTGCCTTTGCGGTCCCAGAAACAGAACAGGTACTTTTGTGCTTCTTACTAGATTTTCCACTCTACCGTAGAGTGTTTATGTTCCATAAATGCACAGGTGCACACAGTTAAACATGAATGAAGTCAGGTTGTACGGAAGCAAGGAATCGCTTCTCCTGCTATTTACACAGGCTAGAGGCAGGCATAGTGCAAATAACTCTTTGCAGCTGTACCAACACACTCCAGTCTACTGACACTGTCCAAACGATCCTACTCTGAGACACCTCTTCAGAAAGAGGTGGGAGACATGGCCAATCACCAGTTTTACTAACAGCATTGCTACGAATTTTAAAAGATTGGAGTGGGAGCACAGAAGGGACTAGAGGAAGCCCTGCAATGACAGGCGCAACGGAGCTCGGGCTCCCTGAGGGAAGCATATTAACCGTAAGGCGGGTGCTAATACCAAGGGAGCACTGCTGGCATTTCCGACTGTCCCTGTCACTCGCAGCGGGCACCTGCCCCTCCTCACAACCAGGTTCCTCACCTGGGGCTGCCAATTTTGGTTCAGAGCAGCTTGGCCCAGCCAGTGGCCCATGGCACGGAGCCAGCTCGCGGGGCCCCCCAGGCCCCAGGCCTGCCACTGAGGCCGTAGTACTGTGCACAGCAGCAGCCTCAGCCACCTCCTGCCCAACACAGAGCTGGTCTGAAGCCTTGCCACCACCACCACCACGCTGTTATGTCTGCAGAGAGAGCAGGAGCTTTCCCAAAACAAAATACTCTTCCCCCAGCTTCCTGTTTGTACTGCCCTAGGCAAAAAGGCCCAGAGCACAGGCCAGAAGCTCTCCTGCTCTGGCCACCACTTGCCACGGAGCAAAAGGCACCTTTCACTGCTCTACACAGACACAGGCTGCTCCATTTCTAGTTTCCAGTCTGCCATCAGCTCAGTTCAGCTCGACCTCTTCTTGAGAGAGCCAGACTGATGATAAGCACCCTTAACAACACTTTCAGGGTACTTTCAGGTATCCTGAACTCTACTGAAGTTCCCAAGGGAGTTAATCTTCTCTGAAGGCCTTAGACCCAAAGCTCCAATACATGAATGTCCACAGGAAGCCAGTGGCACATCTAGGGATTAACCCTGGGCCTCCTATGTCATTGATATGTTTTGGGAGCACTGGACCAGCCTCACTTGCTAGAAATTAGAAGTTTAATGACATTCCTGAAATTACAACCAAATTTTATTCACTTAGACTGATCACTGTCTAATTCTGAAAGTAGTTACATGTGCTGACAGCATGATTACAGCTTTATTCACTGGTTTTCGACTCAGATTTAAAATAAAATACACTGAGATTGTATCACATGATAAATTGCAGTCAGCTCTGAAGTCTATTTCTTCTCGATTTAATTCTAACACTGTGAGGCTGTCAGCCTTACACGACTCAAAAGAGTAGCATTACACTTTGGTACAGCAGAAGCTAGACAAAGGGAGACATAACCACTTGCTTTGAGGCCTGGGGTGTCCCAAGATATAACTCTAAGACCACAGTCTGGCAACTGATCCATTCTAAAATCCACTGACAGTTCAGAAGCATCCACTTGCAAATTCACACTTACAGGCTTGGCCAGGAGAGGCTAACATAGCAATAATTTCATGGATGGCTTAGAAATGTCTTCAGATTTAGTACCAATAATTTATCCTTGCAATTCCGTACAGCCAAATCTCATAACAGAAAACACCATTTTACACGTGAAGAGAACCAGACAGTCAGGTAAGTAAATGGTGCCATATTTCCCCATCCTGTTTCTAGAACAATCTTTCTACAGAGCACAGCATACAGAAATAAATACATTGTATGAAGTTATTTTCATCACTGATAGTTCCTAATGAGTTGCTTAATCCATGCAATCCCTCATTCATACATAAAACAACTGTCATAAGCATGCAGTGGCAACACACTTAACACGTGGCCTTGCATTTAAAAACAAGAACGCAGGTGTGCACCTCACACGCATCACTGACATAAATTCACACAGTACAACTGTACACATGCAGCACGCGTGAGACTTTTTCATCTGTGCTTTCAAACTCCTAGCACGTTTACTTTCCCTTTGCTTTCCCTGTGAAGTTTTGCGTTTGCTTTTCTAAGCCTGGCTGTATTTATAGACTTGTTTAAATGTTGGCATTGACAGAGCCCGAAGAGATGAGGCGACTATTAGAGAGTTTGTGCCCTCTGGTGTTCAGCCCTGGGTAGCAGCCCCCTGAACGTGCCACCTCTTTGTACCACCGCAGCACCTTCTCTCCTGTAACGCAGCCCACTTTAGCAGGATAAATTATTTAGCCCCGACCTGCTAATTGTACAAGTATTATCTGCAAAATTGTAGGCAGAGATTGGTGTCTCCTTTTAAGACCATCTGCACACTTAACAGGCAAGATTTTATCTGTGGGTGCAATTTCAGCAAGATCCACACCAACTCCACAGTCTCCAAAACAGAGGAGAGCTGTTAATGTGGCACACCTCTATATTTTCATATTAGTTCAAATCAGAAAAAAAAAAATACAATGCATAACTTCATAAAACTGAAACACTTATCAACTGAATCCTCTGAATCCCCAAATCTGGAATATCAACTGAATCCTCTGAATCCCCAAATCTGGAATCATTTGTGCAGACAATACCAAATAAAATACAGAAGTGCCCATCCATCTAGTTTTCACATTGTTGGTTCACATTTCTTTTTACCATGCCTGTACCACACTTTTCAAAATCCCAACTAAAATCACGCTCTGTTATGCCCACAAGCACTTAATCTGTGCCAGAGACAACCCAATTACAAATTTAATCAGGCGAATTCTGAATAGAAAGTTGAGCTTATTCTTCTTCTGAAACCCATCCAAACTTTCCATGGTTCACTCTGAAGACGCTCTGATGTGGCATTTTTCCCTGTGGTGAGATTTAAGGTAGTTTGCTAGGATTTAAGTGATCAAACTGTTCGATCTGCAGACACTCTGCTCGACCATGTAAACTATATACTTGCTGTGCTGCCATTTTTCAGGAGCTCTTGTTTTGGGAGAACTGCTCACCTCAGCACCCATCCCCAGCTGGATACCAGGCAGGTCTACCTCTTACTTTGCGGAGTAGCCAAGAGCCAAGACCTGTAGATGAGGTTTTCCAAGGAGTCCAGTGGCATTTTTAATTATGACCTCTCAGATAGCCGCTCCTGAACAACCTACACCTCCAAATGCACTCGAACAGCTCCTCTACGCTGTGCACTGGCAAGTGATGAAACTAGTTTAAACTCATGTTCTGACCTAAATAAGCAAAGTCCTTTTATTTATCCTTTGGGAGAACCGTTTTCCTTTGATTCCCAGAACCCTCCCGCCTGTGCTGACAGCGCCGTTTCTTCTTAGGGTATTAGAGGAAAAAGACTGTGCTGAAGATCCCATTTACAAACGTGACTCTCTGTCAGCAAATGAAGTACATTACTAGTTTCCATCACTGTAAGGAACTACCCTAAGAAGAAAAAAGCTCACAGAAATGCCAAAAAAAAAAAAAAAAAAGCAAGGGAGGGAGTTAACAAGGGATCTGGATTCAATAAAGTGTTTCAGCAGAAAGTTAGGAGCCTAAACACTGAATCTGAGCCTAATAGCCCTTTGCTACAATTATATTCACTTGAATGTTGAGGACTGTGTCATTAGATGAGAGCATTCAGACAGCACACTGCAGTAATAATTCACAAAGTGTTTACATTTCAACAAAGCCTTCTCTTCTCTGTTCTTCTAACCATAACAGCACGTTTGGACATTTTATAAACACAGCAGATTTGTTTTTAATTAAGGAATTTCACAGCAGCAAACTCTGATCACTTAATATTTCAAATCCGAAAACATCACTATTACAGCATGCTAGGGATTATTCTCTATATACTTCATACTCTAGGTGAGTAACATTTCCCCAGATATTGTCCTGCCAGCAGACAATGCATGAAGAGAGCAGCAATGCAGGCCTCCCCTGGGGCTCTGCAAGAAAGTGGTACCTGGGGCGCAAGACAATATGCACAGAGATGCTGCTATCAGGATCAACGCTGATCAGCTTCCGAGTCTCTGAGAAATTATCTATCTTTTAAGCAAACCATAGCTGAAATCAGTAGCCTGCCAAGAACAGTGGAAAGACTTCACTTTAGTGCTGTGGGATTCATTTTCGTGACTGTCAATCATAAGGTACTTTTCACAATTCCATCGCTTCAGTCTAACAAGTGCAATAATCTGTGGCCTAGACTTCTTGCCAAGCAAGAGTGATCTAAAATGAAAGACTGTGACACAGAAAAGGAGGAAGGGAGTGCATGTTTTACCCAATTTGACCAGTATGCAATTTACACTTCAGAGGAAAACTGGGGAAAGCTCGATCTGGTAAAAACTGTTGGCAGCAGGGCCTGTTTGCAGCTAAGAAGCCAACAGAAGGATTGTATGGCAACAAGACTTCTGGTTCCCGCATGAATTTCAAATCCCAGCATTATGTTTAACCTCAAAACATCTGAAAGGAAACGATGAACAAGCATCAATCACTGACCAGCCATTATTTGTCGGACAGTCTGTGGAAAAAAAAAAAAAAAAAAAGGGTTCTGTGTCAGACCAGGAATTAGGAGCTGTAATGACTACCGTGGGACTTTCCTAAGCAGCCTCTAGCTTTTCCGCTCCAGCTGGATGTGTCCTGCATTGTAAAGCCAGCCTACGTGCAAGGTGGGAGCCTTACCCTTGCTGTGAACTTTCCAGTGTCTCACGTCAACTGGGGCACAGGTTCTCTGCAAGGATCACAAAGCCTAACAGAAACCCCACATCTCCAGGAGCATTTTTAAGAAGGAATACCCTCCAACCACTTCATAGGCAGAGCTGTTTATAGCTGCCTTTCAACAGAGTGGCTTGCAAGTGTCCTCGGTTTCTTATTAAGTTTATGGTCAGTTTGCAGCAACAAAACCAAGAAGGGAGAAGAGCAAAAACCTCAAATCAGCCTCACTAATAGCAGTATGAAATTGGCCTTTGTGTCTTTACACCATGCTGTAGAGAACAGAAACACAGCTGCAGCGTGCACAGGTGCAACACAACTCCCAGGCAGCACCCAGGATAGAATACCAACCCTAAAATGCATCTGTAATATATCCCATATGTAATACACACACTCCCCAAACATCGTGAAGGCAGACCTCAGGTACAAGACAAGCTATGTGAAACACTTAAGACTCTTAACTGCTTTTCAACACGTTTGCAGTATCACTTGCTGTGACAGCCGATGTTGCCTTGCTCTGTAAATTCACACATTTCTGCTCACTTGTTTCCACTGAGCAATCAGTAACCCCTCCAAAAAGCAGCTTACTTCCACTGCCAACCTTGCTACCAAGTCAGCAGGATGTTATTCATCTCAGCCCTTCATCTGTCATTCACAAGCATCTTGTTCCTGAGTCCTGCATTGTTACAAATATGCTCTTTCATCCAGGATTATGAAGTCTTTCAGGGAATTTTAAAACCAAATCAGGAAAAGGACATGACAGGGAACTTCCAGGGAACTGGACCAGTTGCTTCACTCAGAACAGCAGATATGAAACAAATCAACCCTGCAAGCAACCAACAGCCTGAAAGTAATTTACAGAGAGAGATGGTATGCTGTCTCTGTAACAAGTTCGGTCATTCCCTCTCAACTTCTGCTTGCTTAAAGGCTTTAACAATAGATTTGGCAAAAACACTCCATTTAAGCTTAAGCTCATCCTTTAACAACACAGATGGCTTATTTGACCTTTAACATCAAATCTGGCTATCACTGACTTAATGTGTGTCCTCTACGAAGTCCTAGCACTGTATGGACATGTACACAGCACAATGCTGACCAGTGGTCAGGAGCTCTTCATTTTGCCTTCTGCGACTTGGAGGTAGTTTAATCTTTGTTCCTAAGAATGTTGCCAGATCTGAAAACTGCCTCTGACACTGATAGAGGATTATAGGAAACACAGAAAACAGAAGGATACCCCAGGAGCATATTCACAGCAAATGTTTGTGTCACTGTTCAAAATAAGCCTGTAATGCACATTACATTATATAATTTAATATGATATAATAAGCTGTAATAAGTGCCAGAGTAACTAGAATTGATCTAACTGGATAATTTTGCTTAATGTTTACTGCTAAAACCAAAGGTTTTTGCTAACATAACATACAGTCCTGATGATACTTCTTCAAGATAGTTTTGTTTACATATATTTATCAAACAGTCAAAATCATACAGTACCTTCTTTTTCCACTGGTTGAAGTGATCAAAGTAACAACAGATTTCTCCAAAATAGTAAAAATGATAAGAAGGATTAAAAGTAATAATAAAAAAATGCTACCAACTGAGAATATAAAATTGTATAACACAGAAATCACATATGTGACTCTCTGCGGCATCACCTGACAGCCAAATCCCATGAGATTTTCCATATCCACAGTCATCCTGCCTGTGTTTGGACAGAAGTTGTTTCTGTAACACTTCAAACTAAATCTGTTCCAGGAAGATTCTGGAAGAGGCAGTATATAATAGTTTCATAATCACACATTTATTACAAAAAATATGAAAATTAAGAAATGTAAGAAAACAAGACGGTCTGTTATTAATTGCATTGGAACACAGAAAAGCTGTAGTATGGGCTCTGAACTGAGGAATAAAATTGCACAATCTCCCCTCTGCTCTTATATGAGAAGTTTAGAAAATGAGTCCCACAGAACTCCATCTGCGAACTATCACAGCCAAGAAACCTGCAAGCAAGGCTGTGTCTGGTCTGACAGAGCAGCATGAAATGGATAATATCCACGAGTCCATGCCACGGAGACCAACGCAGATAAGCTGCATTACTCCAATGGGTACGTTTTGTTTGCTAACATAGTGCAGTTGCTTGTACAAGTTGCCCGATCCTTTTCTCATACCTAGCTGCAAAAGTTGTTCCACAAACTAGGCAAGATTACTTTTCTGCCAGTTTGTGTCCTACACCATTTAAGGCTTTCTCACTCCCATGATAACACCAAGCACTCTGTCTCGGGTGTAAGAGACAGTATGTGTTGTGGCAACTCCCCGTCCAGCCTGAGCAGGGAAGGGCTGGCTGGCTGGCTATTCTCAAATACAGCACAGAGAGGTTGAAGTTTGCCCAGTTTTTCCTCAGCCAGGGCACTAATTTGGGTCTCTCTCTTCCACCAGCATTGCAATGGAAACTTGTGAGGTTAATTCTATTTAAAACTTCTGTCCCTTTTTAAACCTCAGTTAAATTTAGCCTGAGAGTCCAAAAGTCAGGGGAAATAGAGAAAAGGGAAGTGGAAAGGGCAAAGGGAGGAGACACACAGACATGCAGCCACGTAGCCAGATAAGAGGTTAAGAAATTAGGCTTAACTACAGCTAGATCCCTCTCACCTGAGATGTGCCACAGTTACTTAGGGCTACTGCACAAGCCTCTCTCTCAGGTAAGCATCATCATATGACTTCAATGGGACTACCCTTGCTGAACAACTTCTCAGCAGCCAAACTATGTGCACCACAGACGGGACTTTCAGACAGCGCAACAGCTGCTAATTATGACAGCCAGCAGCAAAGCCAAGCAAAGTTCACGTTCTTTTGTGGAACTGAAGAATGAAGGGTTCACGCTGGCCACCTTGGCAAGTTTTGTTTGCTGGCATTGAGCCCACATTAAGGCAGCGAGGAGAGCACACAGTAGGCACACAGAAGCACAACAGTGGATGCAGGGAACCGGCACTGTTCCCCCGCCAGCTTGTTACCAAGCGTATGATACACAAGCTAGGTTGGAAATTAATGAGGCTCAGCAAATGCCTAACTAAATGAGATGCATTTTAGCCTATCAATAAACAATAAGCAAGTAAAGGTATGCTGAAGAGTTAGCTATAACAGCAAGCACAGCTAAGAAATGGAAATTCTTAGGAATGGAAGGAGAGGAAAACAGAAAAATAAGGCCTTTGTATTAGCTTTCTTTGCAGGCTGTATTAGGAATAGTGTAGCCAGCAGGAGCAGAGAGGTGATCATCCCCCTGTACTCTGCTCTGTTGAGACCGCACCTCAAGTACTGTGTTCAGCTTTGGGTCCCTCACTACAAGAAGGACATTGAAGCCCTTGAACATGTCCAGAGAATGGCTACAAAGCTATGAGTGGCTGAGGGAACTGGGGTTGCTTAGTCTGGAGAAGAGGAGGCTCGGGGAGACCTTATTGCTCTCTACAACTACCTGAAAGGAAGGTGTGGGGAGCTGGGGGTCAGCCTCTTCTCACAGGTAACTGGTGATAGGACTAAAGGGAATGGCCTCAAGTTGCACCTGAGGAGGTTTAGATTGGAAATTAGGTAACATTTCTTAGAGCAGTCAGGCATTAGAACAGGTTGCCCAGGGTGGTCATGGGGTCACCATCCCTGGGGGGTATTCAAAGAAAGGTTGAATGTGGTGCTTAGGGACATGGTTTAGTGGCTGACATTGGTGGTAGGGGGATAGTTGGGCCAGATGGTCTTGGAGATCTTTTCCAGCCTTAAAGGTTCTATGATTCTAAGTTTCCCCGCTGACCACACAGAAGGAGTTTATCTATAGACGTGTTAAGTTTCACCTCAGAACCAGTTTTTTTTTTTTTCCACTATTCACTTAAATGAGCTACATAAC
Organism: Oxyura jamaicensis; assembly: GCF_011077185.1. Taxonomy (NCBI): domain Eukaryota; kingdom Metazoa; phylum Chordata; class Aves; order Anseriformes; family Anatidae; genus Oxyura; species Oxyura jamaicensis. The sequence continues at coordinate 45,576,269 of NC_048895.1, read as the reverse complement.
CTCTTACTGGACAAAATGTCCACCATACAGCTAAATAAAAACATCATACGATGGGTGAGCAATTGGCTAACGGGCAGGGCCCAAAGGGTTATGGTAAATGGAGCTGCATCAGGCTGGCGGGCGGTCACCAGTGGGGTCCCTCAAGGCTCCATTTTAGGGCCGGTACTTTTCAATATTTTTATAAATGATCTGGATGTAGGAATAGAGGGTATTTTGAGCAAGTTTGCTGATGACACCAAACTTGGAGGAGTTGTGGACTCAAATGAGGGCGTAAAGGCCTTGCAGAGGGATCTGGACAGGTTGGAGAGCTGGGCGATCACCAACCACATGAAGTTCAATAAGAGCAAGTGCCGGGTCCTGCACCTGGGACGGGGAAACCCTGGCTGCATGTACAGACTGGGCGATGAGACGCTGGAGAGCAGCCTAGAAGAGAGGGATCTGGGGGTCGTGGTAGACAGCAAGTTGAATATGAGCCAGCAGTGTGCCCTGGCAGCCAGGAGGGCCAACCGTATCCTGGGGTGCATCAAGCACGGCATCGCTAGTCGGTCAAGGGAGGTGATTGTCCCGCTCTACTCTGCGCTGGTGCGGCCTCACCTCGAGTACTGTGTGCAGTTCTGGGCACCACAGTATAAAAAGGACATGAAACTGTTGGAGAGTGTCCAGAGGAGGGCTACGAAGATGGTGAAAGGCCTGGAGGGGAAGACGTACGAAGAACGGCTGAGGTCACTGGGCCTGTTCAGCCTGGAGAAGAGGAGGCTGAGGGGAGACCTCATCGCAGTCTACAACTTCCTCGTAAGGGGTTGTCAAGAGGCAGGAGACCTTTTCTCCATTAACACTAGTGACAGGACCCGCGGGAACGGGGTTAAGCTGAGGCAGGGGAAATTTAGGCTGGACGTCAGGAGGGGGTTCTTCACAGAGAGGGTGGTTGCACACTGGAACAGGCTCCCCAGGGAAGTGGTCACTGCACCGAGCCTGTCTGAATTTAAGAAGAGATTGGACTGTGCACTTAGTCACATGGTCTGAACTTTTGGGTAGACCTGTGCGGTGTCAAGAGTTGGACTTGATGATCCTTAAGGGTCCCTTCCAACTCAGGATATTCTATGATTCTATGAATTCCAAAGGGACCCGCAGAGAGAAGTGTGATAGTTGTCCTGTTCAGCTATGAAATAACAGATAATGTAGAACAAGAGACCTCTAAAACACTTGAAAACCCTCTTGGAGACTTCTCCAAAAGTCAAAAAAGGCATATTTCCACACACACAATATAATGTCTTCCTCATCCCTTCAGCTCTTGAACTGCTCAGAGAATAACCACACACAAATATTTAGTAATTTATATATCTACCACTTATGTACACAAATTTTCTATATCCTACAGATGCCTAAATTATTTTTGCAAGTTTTTCAATGAAATCTTTCCCTTAGGCATTGAACTAAATGAGAATAAGACATGGAGAATATTTATGCAGCCGTCACCGCAGTGGTTGCTACACAATACAAAAAAAAAAAAAAAAAAAAAAAAAAGAAGGATGAGCAGCCTACAGAGAGAGGGAAAAAAAAAAAAAATTGCATTTGGGTCCACTCATAAATTCACTCTTCCAGAGCCAGGGGATCTGCCAGAGAATCTGTCTTTTGTTTTAAATGTGGCATTTGCTGCTGTAGTTCAGTGTAACTCCACATTACGCTTATATCTTCATGATCGGAAATACTTTCTGATATGACATGATTGGCAACTGGCGCAGTATTGTCTGAACATAGCTGAAATGACAGTGAGGCAGAACCGGTCCAGCTCCTACTTACAGTGATCTGTCTCACCCGTCTTTCACTAAAACTCAAATCTTTCTCACCTACCTTATATGAAAGAAAAAAAAAGTTTCTCTACCATCTGGATAGTAGACATGCCTTAGCATGGTCACCCCAAGCGATCACCGTTCAGCAAAATGTGAGGTTGACCCCATTCTAGCCAAATGAGATAGAAAGTTGTGAGGAATTAGGTAACTGAAGACGAAAGAGGGAGTCCACCACTTTGGGTCAAAACCTGAAGGCTTGGAGTGTCTTACCAGCAGGTCTCTGAGCTCTCTGAGGAGTGTCTGCTTTGCTAGAAAGGGTTTGTTTGTCTTATATCCCACACCTGGTGCTCGTTTGGCCTCAGACAGTAGGAGAATGTAGAAAAACCACTCTTCAAATTGGAGATCCACAACCAAAGTAAAAGTTTTTCAGAAAGAGTATTTCTTAGTCTGAACATCCTTGATGTTGGGATAACCAGACATTTTGAGAGACTTGTTTAAATGCTGAGCAAGGTCAAAAAAGCAATGAAGCTTCCTAAAACAACTGTAGCAGCAAAATAACCTCAAAATAAACTGAGTATGCCAGCATATCCAGCTATAGTTTGGCAGAAACAAATCCTTTAATATTCTAAATTACTTTTTCTTAGAAAAGTAATTTCTTAATCTAAATCTGAGGAGAGAACGTACCCTTGACCAATTCCCAAGTAATGCACAGGAGATGAGTCCAAGAAGCAAAAACAACCAAACCACTAAATAAGTGACCACAACATAATTGCTATATTCCCTGTGGAGAAATTCATAGCACTGTTAAGAAGTCTGGAAGGGATTCTGTGCAAATAGAATGGTTAAAAACAGCATGAAGTAGCAAAATGAACATTCTTAGGCTCCGATTTCAATGCTGACGCAAATGATACTCTTCACTAAAGAAGCTGCAGCACCTTTCAGCCCAAGAGTTCATAAAGGGTTCATACAAACTCACAATACTTTTTGAAAGAACTAGAGGTGGTAAGGGAAAATCCTGTGCTGAATTCACAGCTACGAGTTAGTACCTCATTTAGGAAACGGTAATCAAATAGAGCTAATACACTTAGTTGTACATGACACTCATGGGATACCATACATGTAAATTGTTATCTGCTGAGTTAGAAGTGAGAGACAGGAAAGTGAAGCACTCTGTCCATTTCTTTTTCCCAGTTTAAAAAATTAAAATCTACTTCAAAAGAGAGAGGAGGAAGGGGATTAGGTAAGAACCCCCCCTAGCAAACTCTTAAAAAGACAGTATTTCAGAACTAGCTAGCTTCACCTCCCTTCTTTGGTTACAGGATAACATGTCAACTGATAAGCTCATCTTACACTCAGACTTGCTGCCATTTCTACCTATGCATTTTGTATAGAAGTCACTTATGTGTAGCTGATTTAAAATAGCTCCACAGATGGACTTCACTCTAGAAGAGTGTTAAACCATAGTAAAATGAAAACATGTGAAAAACAAAGATGTGAATAGCCCTCCTTTGAAAGTGATTCTTTAAATATACTGGGGCCATTTGCACTTTTTTAGCTCAGTATTTTTAAAACTATATAAAAAACAACTGCTCAGTTACAGAATGGACAATTTTCATGGTTCCAAAACCACCAGCAGAGCAGCATCCCGGTCCACACGGGGTTTTTGGAGGCTATCAGCATTAAACTAATGTCTCCTCTGACATTCACGTACACACAACTATTTCTTAAGTCTGAAGTTCTTCCCTCTGGTTCTGTCATTTAAAGCTACTGATACAAATATATGCAAGTATCTATATTTAAATGATTGTTGATGTGAGGTTACAAATTATGAAGTTTAAAAAGAAGATGTTTCCATGGATTTAGAAGACCCTGCTATTAACAGGCATGAAAGAAAACTCATATTCCGCAATAACTTTAAATCAGATCTGTATGTACACTTCTAAAAATAGATACAAAAATCACGTCCCTTGAGGCAGAAGACAGCTCATAAAACTCTTTGCATCTATTAAACACGTTTTCAAAAAAAGAACATGTTGCAAAACTCTTTTCAGTACTGCTCGGGATCAACCTGCTAGCCAAAAGAAGAATTTACTGACACCAAGGAGAAGTCAACACTTTTCTTACAGCTGCTGCTGTCCCTGAGGCGAGTTGTGTGTAGATTTTCCACTGCTGATATGCATGTTTAGATTTCTCAAACCAGCAGAATTCACTGGGAATCAAGTTTCTATCCCAGGAGTCTGTACCTTCAAAAAGATATCAAAGGTAAGGAGACCTTAACTGTTGCTCTCTCCGAGACAAGATGCAGAACTCATCTGTTTAGCTATAGATTGCCTGGTCACAGAATACAGATGGACAAGAACACCTCTTCACAAACCACTTAGTGTCACAGAAGTCACCACTTCTGTTGGTGCTACTTAGATTTTTTTCTCTGCATAAATGCTACCACTGCTGATCCACTACTGCAGCACAGGAGACACACACAGGATCTGAACACATTGTAGCACAGCCAAAAGTATCTTACAAACCTAACTACCTATTCAATAATGATGGGTAAATTTTTTTCCCATTATTTATATACTGATATTCCCACGTATCTCTAGCACAGGATCTTCAGTTCTCTAAAGATGTATTTTGCAATGGATTGACCTTTCACATTCTTCCCATAAATTAAAAACAACAGGAGAGATGGATTTAAATGGCTAACCTAATCCAGGTAAAAACAGAATTTCCTGAAGCGGATAGAAATTTTGAAATTTAGTTTTGCCCTTTTTGTTCCTAAGGAAAAACACTGTATAGCTCCTTAATCTCATCTATAATCTTTTCCTATCTATGAGGTAAAAAGTGGTGAAGATCCAAAAAACCAACTGACCTTTATAAAATATCTCAGGCAGAGTTGCTGTCACTATATTCCTCCCTCACCTACCTGTCATTCTGCTACAGTTTCTGGCATAAAGACTGTTTGGCTGAAAACAATGAAACTCATAACACAAAGTCACAGTTCAAAAAAGTGGCCCCATTAATCCTATGTCAATATCACTTAGAACAGAGGAAAGGAAGAATAAATAAGTGCTCTCGCTCTCCCCCCCCCCGCCCCCCCCCCTTTTTTTTTTTCTTTTTAATAAAGCAGTTACTCTTGCATGCGAAGATGCCCTCAACTAGAGGCTGGGAAGCTGAATTGGCTGTTATGTGAGCACTGGGAGAGCTCAGGGTCCTCCAGCACTATGGTATGCTATGGTATGATGACTGAGCTGGAAGGGAAAGGATGAATGTTGAACCTGATTATTTTAAAAACAAACAGCATTAATTGCTTATCTGAATACTTACACATTGTATAAATAAGAAAAGAATCTCTGCATGCCAAAACAAAGAGCTCTTAGCTCCCAAAGTGAAGTTTCCTGAAAAACTGATATGGCATACGCTTAGCTGCCTACATGCAGCCTCGTGCTGGTGTAGAAGCATGTCACCAAAACCACTGATAATGCTGAAGAGAAGGGCACTTGCTTACAGAAACTGGTGTATCTACCAGCATAATACCTTGCTTGTAAAGGTATTTGCTCACTGAGCTGCACATACCTGGAAGCCACAATCCTTGAGTTACAAAAGAGTCTTTACCAACTTTGAAAGATTTGTAGATAGATCAGAAAATCTGGTATGGTTTGAAGTCTTTCTTGGGCTACCATCACCACTGCTGTGGTGCAGAGTAAAGGTGCTCCTATGAATATTATGTTCCAAACTGAAGAAAGCATCAATTTCTCTTCACTATTAAGCCAAAAACGGGCAAAAAAAAAAAATCAGAATTTGTAAGATTGAAACTGTTTCAGAAAATAACTGTCCTGTAACACAGGAAAAGGAGGATCTGTTTTCTGATCCAAGCTGCAATACTAAACATTATGTAAATAATTTCTTTATTTTTGATACATTAAATGACAACATCCTAAACTGCTAGTGGAAATCATCTGAGATTTCAAGTGGACCATTTCCATAGGCTGCATGAACACTACACAGAAACAAGCATCCCAGAGGCCAGCTGCAGCGTTCCTTCCAACTGAGCACAGCCACAGCTAGATCTGAAAGCCAAAATTGCCTTCTCAGACTTAGTGTTTTGAACAGATGTGAGAACTGGTCTCAATACAGAACACAGTATCAAGTTGTCCTTCCTAGGAGAGGGTGAGGAAAGGAGGAAGAGAAGGAAAGAAAGAAATGGAGTGACATCAGAAAGCAACTAAAAGAAATTTCTATTTTCCCTGTGTTCCGAGACACATATTCCTCTGCTGAAGGACTCCAATGGGCCACACAAAATGTAAAGTTAGCAAGAGAGGCAAAGTATTCAGGAGCTTATATGTCAAATATATTGGCCTGAATGCACATACACATTGAACATACTCTTGTTATCTGGATCCAACGTAAGTAACTATTCAGTCTTGCAAGATAACAAGACAGTGACAGGATAACACAGTTTTGCCTAGCTAGGATTCCTCCTCAGAGTGAAGAGCTGTCCTCAATTAGTGTTAAGGAGGACAAATATTAACGGTGAAATGCCTTTGTGTGGGACACAGGACCAAGCCCTGCTGGAATGCAAATATCAGCCTTTACGATGACAAATTCCAGGCAGTGCAGTCATGAAAATAATCAGACGCCGTGTCCTTCTCCGATCTTGTGCGCCGAGCATAACAATTCAGTTCATTATGGCCGTGGCAGAGAGCTTCTCAATCCTGTGCATGAATGCACACAGACTATAGTTCTGCACTACGATCAGAAACACAGCAAGCAGATTTCCAAAAGTGAAAGAAGAAAGGGGGAGAAGGGAGAACAAAGAAATACGTAAGAGATCCAATGCTTCCCAATAGGAAAATATGAGCTAGGACAAGGATAGCCTTTATATAAATTCTGAAATGATGCATAAACAAGTGGGAAACAGGGAGTTCAAATGATGAAGATGGATCAGATCACTTGAATTCAGAAAGCTTGCTTTTCAACTCCCTAATTTACTTTTAAGTTGTCCTACTTCTTAGTACATTAAGATCAATTGTTTGAACAAAGAATTCTTACTGAGCTTTAAAAGTAAGAGAGAAGAAAAGATACTGTGTAATATTTCCAATTTACATTAAAGTCTATGCACTATTATCTTCTTATTATCTCCTAAAGATTTTTCCAGGCATTTAATTAACATATGACAAGATACCCAAGTTAGCAAGAAAGAAAGTCACCATTTAGTGCACTATCTATAGCCTCTCAGAAGTTAGTTTCCCATTGTTTTTCCTTCTAATGCACTACATAGTGAACATCTATTATGCTATTTTAATAGTGAGGCTCTGTCACAGAAATAAAAGGAATAAAGTTCTCAAGGTACCTACATTCCATTTTCTAATTTGGCTCCAGAACAAGTGTCTTTCAAAGTCAGCGAAATGTAGGTAAAGTTTTTTAAAAAATTACCCAAGGACTCTGCTACCACAAAGCAAGCCGGTATCAGCACACCTTTAGGAGTTCTCACTGGGAGCTTAACCCCAGAGAAATCCACAGGAAGCATGAATTTTAAATGAATGTAAAGCAGTCTCAGAACATCTCTAAGAAGGTGGTAGAGAATTGCCAGAGACACAGGGGGGCTGGGAACTCCCCAAGGGTCCATCAGGACAGGGCCTGGCAGCACAGCCTGCCCTCCCACCGCACCAGGAGCAGGGCACAGGGGGCACCGGGGCAGCCCCAGCACCAGGCACCTCCCTGGGGACAATGGGGACAAAGCCCACGGCCAGGCCAGGCAGGGCCAGGGCCAGCAGGGCTGTGGGGAGCTGCAGCCCAGCCCTGCTGCGGCCCCAGCTGCAGCCCCAGGCTGATGAGGGGTCCTGGGCCTAGGGGGGAGCCAGGGACAGTCAGGGCTGGAAGTGCCCTACAGGACATTGTCGTCCCTGACAACAGACACTGCAGGCCCTGTTCTCAGGAGTCCTGTCTTTCCCACACGTTTCCTAAATGCAGATCACTGGCCTCTCCCACTTTCAGCAAGTCACAATCCTGGAGAGGAAAAAAAAAAAAAAAAAAAAATCGAACAAGTGGCAGGATATTCAACGTGCTTCATGGTTATGTTTTATACATCCCCTTGCTACCAATATCATGCAGCCACTGGTGCTGCTGATTCGAGGGAGATCTCTGGGTACTGCTTCACTAACATGGCAGAAAAAGGTTGCAGGAAGTAGACAAAATTTTTTTAAAAAAGTCTTAAGGATGAAAATATGAAGTTTGATACAAATTATCCCATTGAACATGAGTTTCTGTTTCCTTGGGAATCCATACCAGGTACCTTTCACAGTATAAAATCCCTCTGCTTTGTTGCCTTTTTTTTTTTTTTTCACCTTGATAAAGTGCTTTTGTCAGCATTTACCAGCTACTCAGCTCAGCAGTCACAGAATCACAGACTGGTTGAGGTGGGAAGGAGTCTCTGGAGATCACTTATGTCCACACCCCTCGCCCAAGCTACAGCAGATTGCTTAGGGCCACATCCAGTTGGGTTTTGAATATCTTCAAGGATGGAGACTCTACAACCTCTCTGGGCCACCTGTGCCTGTGTTCAATCACCCTTAAATTTAAAGAGTATTTTACTTACATTTAAACAGTAGTTTTTGTGTTTCAGCTTGTGCTTATTGCCTCTTGTCCTGTTGCTGGGCACCACTGAGAATAATCTGGCACCACTGAAAAGAACCTGCCTCCGTCTCCTTTAGTGCCCACCATCAGTTATGTATAAACACTGATCAGAGCTCGCTGAGCCTTCTCTTCTGCAGGCTAACTGCCCCAGCTCTCTCAGCTTCTCCTCGTATAACAGATGTTCCAGTTCCTTAACCACCTTCGTGGTCCTTTGCTGGACACACCCCTGTATGTCAATGTGTCTCTTTTAAAGAGGATCCCAGAACTGAACCAGCACTCCAGGTGATTCTCACCAGCATGGAGCAGAGGGAAAAGAATCTCCCTCAACCTGCTGGTAAGGCACTCCCTAATGATGCCCAGGATGATGCTGTCCTTCTTTGCTTCAAGGGCACCTTGCTGACTCATGTCCAACTTCTTGTTTGCCAGAAACCCCAGGTCCATGTCAGCAAAGCTGTTTTCCAGCCAGTTAGCTGCCAGCATGTGCTGGTACATGGGGCTATTTCTCCCCAGGCTCAAAACTTTTGCATTTCCCTTTGTTGAACTTCATGAACTTCCTGTCAGGCAATTGGAATTTCAGCCAATGTCTCCAGCCTGCCTGAATGGCAGTGCAACTATCTGGTGCACCAGCCACTCCTCCCACATTTGTATCATCTGCAAACTTGTAGAGGATGCACTCCACCCCATCATCCAGATCATTAATGAAGATGTTAAATAGTATTGGCCACAGTGTCAATCCCTGCTGTACCCCAAATGACTGGCCGTCAGCTGGACTTTGTGCCACTGGTCACAACCGTTCACCGCTCAATTAAGTCATTCCTCAGCCCATCTCATTGTCCACTTATTTAGTACTTTATCAGCTTGTTAATGAGGATATTATAAGAGATTTTCTTATTATGGAGTTTCAAAAGTCTTGCTAAAATCAAGATAAGCATCATCCACTGCTCTCCCCACAGCCACTGAGCCAGCCATCTCACCACAGAAAGTTATCAGGATGGACAAGCATGATTTCCCATTCATAAATCCATGCTGACTACTCTCAATCACCTTCTTGTCCTTAATATTTGGAAATGGCACACAGGAAGATATGCTCCAGGAGTGTTCTTTCCCATCTCATCTCTTCCTAGAGAGCTGGCTCACTGCTAGGCTGTCTTGGATCTTCTGTGTGGGGCTGTTAACATTTACTACCTCACCCAGTCTTTGCTAGAACTGAAAAATGTTCTAATCTCCACCCTTCTCACCTAGAATAAGACAGACAAAACTTTTTTCCGGTCACAACAGCCAACCTTGCACTAAACCCAGAAGCAACAAATACTTTGAACAGCACTCACCAGAGAACAACACATTCAGTTCTCTCTTCTCAGTTGAGAAAGGGAAATTTGAATGTCTCCTACCTTGCCAGAAGACTTTTCAGTGTCTTGCTTCTTGAAAAGGCAAGAAGGAAAGAGCAGTCAGACAAACCTCACCAAGAGGAATAAGGGGACAAATCTTACCAGAAAAGACCAATGGCAGGTAACAGAAACATGGGAGACACAGCCAAATGGTCCTAGACTCAAGCTTGGTGCCATTTCCCCTAGATCCAAATTCTACAAGATACCACTTTCCTGTATATATGACTGATTTTACATTTGCCTCAGGAAAGGCACAGACTGCCTACTTCAACGCCTAAAATAAGAACAATACTATTCCTGGATTTTGCATTTCTCGTCACCCTCTAGAAATCTTTGACTTCACATGTATATATAGTCCTTCACTGACAGTCCATATTAATCCATTTATTAATCCTGGAATGCTTTGCAGCACTGGGGACCACTGACTGGGTCATGATATGATCTAGGAGTCACAAAGAAGTCCTTTAATCTGTACAGCATGCAAGAAACCTCAGAGAAGCCCTGCCCAGGCTGGTCCTAGCTATGAAGCTGTAAGCTGAACCCTTAGAAGGGACAGTATTTTTCATCTTTCAAGTGGTAAGAGCTACAAACAACTGTGAAATATTAAAAAAGAAAAAAATATTACTTTTATAATTGATCTGAGTTTTTATTTTAAATGATCTGTCATCACATTATGAAAGTTTGTTGAAACCAAAGCCCTCTGCAAGAAATAGTCATAACCATTCATCAGACAGGCTTCCTGGACTCAGGTTAAACTCTATTGTTAAAAGCAACATGAAGACATTCCTATCCTTTGTCATCCTTAGAGTACTCATCCTCCTAGCAGAGGTAACAATCTCACAAGACAGAAAAGATCCTAGACATATCTGTTGGATCTTGCACTGTCAATGTAAGTACATGAGCCACCAAGAAACCAGCTAAAGCCCTCTGTCTCAATTTGTCACAAAAATGGGATCTATGTTTGCCTCATAATTGCAGATCAATACAATATAAGAACCTGGCTTTCCTGCTCAGCAGCCTTTGCAAAGCTCCCTTCTTTGTAGCATTGTGAACTTTTTTTTCCCAAGCATCTGATACTTGACAGATCTTAAAGCATTTAGCACTGTAATAGCTAAGCTGTAAGAGAGAAGGTATCAAGGATTTTTTTTTGAAGATTAGGCCCCCCCCCCCCAAAAAAAAGGCAAATCTGAGACATTCTTAGCAGCTTCAGAGAAGACACACAAAACTTTTTTTTCCTATTCTTGCAGTGGCTCATAAGTCTTCTTTCTGGTATCTGTCAGAAAAATATGCCCACTAGCTCAAACTAGCAATAAATGAAGCCTGTTTGTCTTCTTTTCTCTCCCCTCTTCTAAACACCCCTACTGCTTCCTTCATCATGTATGTTTAAACATTATCCATTTATGTTACTCTACATTTGTTTGTGTATGTGTGCCTCTCTCCACGTACCACAGGATGGCAGCATATGTTAGAAGATAAAGAAAAAGCTGAGAAAAAACAATACCTTTTACAATTTTTATATATATATATATATATATATATATATATATATATATATATATATAAAATATATATATATATAATTGTTACTTAAAACAAAAAGACTAGTTTACAATGCATAGGCCCAGACACACATCCTCAGGCACGTAAGAGTAGTAATGCCTGAATCCATGCCATAGCAGGTCAAAGGCATTCAAAAGTTATTGTTCAACAGAAAAAAATTATACAGGATTCTATCACAACAAGTAACTCAGGAATTAATGAGATATTTAGTTTGATCCAAAGTAAATAATACTTGTCAAAATTGAGATGGAGAACAAATTTGTATGACATGACAGTAAACCATAACTGAAGACTGTACTCCTTAAATGTGCTAATGGTGAAAAGGTGTCCAAAAATTAAACCAAAGAAAAATTCAAATTTTTTTTCAATAGAGAAACACTCTTCCAGCTTTGGGTACATTAAAAATATATGCAAAATACTTGAAGTAGGTGGGTTCATTTGTTTGAGGGCATTTGCTACCAGCAATGAAAAGACCTTGCTTATTTTAAAAATTAAGTAAGTTGTACATCTGTCTTGCATGGGAATTCACAATTGGTACCTCAACCTTTTTTAATTTTTCTTTAAAGCTTTCTGAGTAATGAGGAGGTTAAACAGAAGACAGCAGAAAATAGAATAAAGTACATGGAAAAAACACCGGACAATCTGATGGCAGCTTTTTCAAGTTTTCATATGAGATGTTGACATCAAAAGATGGGATTTCAAAGTCCATATTCATAATTAAATTAAAAAAAAATAGGAAACTATAAAAAATATACAAGCAAGTAAGAACATTTTAAGAATGGAATGGGATATGGTTTTATGTATTTTTTGCAGAGCAACCTTTAACTGAAAGTTAAAGAGTACTTTCCCAGGGAGTCGTTCATAAAGCTTCTAGGGATTAATAGCTTTATAAGGGGATGCTGCTACCATGCAAGTTTTTCCTCTCTGTGCCTTCAAGCAGTTTAACAATGTTATGATAAATGTAGATTAAGTATTTATTTTTAATTCATACCACATATGCTTCTCTTTTTTTTTTTTTCCCCCCAGTCTTTTCCTACCTCACTTCTCTGTCCAATGCCAAACCAATCAAGAGACATGCTAACTCAGCTGGTGCATCATCAGGATTTTGAAGCTGGGTGCTATATCAATTGTTTGCAATGACCTCCTTGTTAAAAAAAAAAAAAAAAAAAAAAAAAAAAAAAAAGCTGACCAACCCCTACCAGCCTAGAAGAAGCCATAGCTGGCATGGCTCTGTTTGCTTTTTCAGGACTCCAGGTAGTCAAACTTGGAATGTTTGCACTGTATTGGTCAGACTTGACTCTCCCTCCTGGATGCTGTTCAGTGTCCCCACAAGCTGCATGATTAAAGTTGCCCTATTCTGGATATAAAATCAGTGGGACCAGAATTAGGGTGACCTAATCAGGAAGGTCTGTGAAAAGATAAGCTGGTAAAGTTGACTACGTCCTTTTCTCAAGCACAGAAAATTCATGGAGCAGACATCTTGGCTGAAGAAAATATATGTCAGCCCATTTTGAACTTCTTAAAAAAAGAATGTCATATAACTCATGGACATGGAAAAAGTGATGTCTGGATGTTAAGGATAGTTCTGTTTCTCTGCTGCATCTGCTTGTGGTAGAGCTGTGGCCTTTTTACCACCCCCCCTCCCCCCCCAAAAAAAAAAAGGGGGGATGACCATAGTAAACAGCTGTTCTAATTTGCTGCTAACTCCTGGTCATACAGTGAAGCAACTATAAGGACACAGCTACTAGCCAAGTCAGTACAGTATTTCTTCCCTTCAGGCTACTGTCATCCCACAGATATGAATAGGGATCTGGAAAATAAACGTTTTCTATAGTCTTCTGCAACCTTCCTGCTGTAAAAATAGATTGCAACCATGCTTATGTCATGTTGTTGCTCAGCAACCTTTTTTTTCCCCCCTTAATCTCCCTGTTCTCTAATATCTTATTGGTCTTCACAGTGATCAGTCTGCAAACTATGACTCACTAGTCAGAAACAGCACTGCCTGCTAAGCTTGCAGGACATTCTGCCCTCCACTGATTACATAGACTTAGGGAGATGTACCTTATAGAGTCACTAGAGACAGGACATTGACCTGGGTGGTTTATGAAAAACATGAAGGACAGGAAAAGAAGTTGATTTTATTAAAAAATAAAAATAAATAAATTTTAAAAAAAAAAATAGATGGAAATCTCATACTTTTTCCCCTTCTGTCAAGGTCAGCAAAGAGGAATCAATGACCTTATCACAGTCTCTCCTTTTCCCTGATGAGCTTTAGAGGAGGATCTCTCTTAGACAGAAGAATAAGGACTGACAAGCAAAACAGCAAGGACTCAGAACTCTCGTAGCACCTGAAAAAAATTATTACTCAAGACAAAATGACAGGAAAATGAAAACTCGTAAGCACAGCTTTTGCACACAAAGTCATTTGTGTGAATGGACTCAGCAGATGAGCATCCAAAGCAGTGACAGACGCTAAAGGGTAAAGTCAAGATCCACAGCGTTACTGGAGAGGGACTCAAGTGCTTAAACTTAGATATATAGGAGCATTTTATAAGTGTAAGTTATTCAGCCTGGCTTTCAGCTGCTGCCCTAGAGAAGGGTGTGTCCCCCATAAACCCTGCACCACACCTGCTATCTCCTTGACAATATCTCAGATACCACAGAACATCTAAAACATGCATGTCTGTTCTTTGGTCCCTGAATCACTCAAGAGTCTCACTTCTATCCAAATATTTTAATCTTCATTTGTGTTTTTTTGTTGTTGTTGTTTGTTTTTTAATGCCAGGAAGAAGCATTCTTCCAACAATCAGTGTTTAACATTACCTCAGATATCCACATTTAAGCACCTGAAAAAGGGACACCTTGCATCTGTTTAATTCTTATTTTGCTGTATCATGACTCCACCTTACCATGCAGTTCTGATCAGTATCCAGCAAAGAAAGCTTGTCCTGATCTATTGGTGCTTACTGTTCTCCAAAGTAGTTAGAAACCTAAAAAACATGTACTTGAAATCATCTCTGAGTGTTAGGCTAAATAAACACAACCAATCTTGGTCTGGACCAATATTTTTTACCTTCTTTGTGGAGGTTTAATCCTTTCCAGTGAGCCTTGGGACTAATCTGTGTGGTGGTTTTCATTTCATCTCTCTACTAACCTCACAACATCTCAGCTGACTTGAGATCACAGACAAGGGATTACCTGACAGCGGTTAGGTTAGTCAGAACCTTCTGAACCAGCAGCTGATAGGAATGCTGCCAATATCAAGCTTTACAGGCAAAGTTAATAGTGAGGTAGTTACCGAATTACTTTATATTTCCAGATTAAATTCCTCAGAGAAACATACAAAAATGCCAAGGGAGAAATCCCGATGTCCATTTAAGTTAGCAGTAGCTTAAGCACAGGTAGTGAAACACTGCAATAGTCCACACCATCTTCTCAATTACAGGAATATATCCTTTATATTGTGTATATCAATATACGTCATCTATTTTTGTTGTGCATATATTAGGAGTTGATCAAGAATGAAGTCAGTACATGTCAACTTCAGCACTTACACTAAGTACATAAAACTTAAACAGATGCAAAGTCATAAATTACTTTCTTCCATACTACATCAGAAATTAATTTCACCATTTTACAGTGAAATAAATAAAAAATCTCACTGTAAAATTATAGGTTTTGCTCAACAGAATTGGCAAGGAGTGATAATATTAACAATAATAAACCTTCTCAAGCAATTAAGGAGCTAAAGATGACAGATTCAATCAGCTATTCTGATCTCTTCAGTTATTCATTGCAATAACAAAAGCATATCTAGATTTGATTTCGGTGAGAAGCAATGCTATTACAGAAAATCTGGATGTATAATGTGACTTTGGACAGAAGGATCACAAGAGCTCCCCGTTTAAATTAATTGGAAATAAAAAGAAAGCAAGTCCACACTAGATTTCAACAAGGAAAAGAGATAGTTTTGATAAACTCTATTAGTAAAATCAGATGGACTGAAGATGTCAGGGACTTCACTGTAAAGTAGGTCTGGAATTTCTCCAAGTCAGAGGTGCCTAGGGTATAAATACTGAAATTATATTTTCAGTAATTAGGAAGACTTGTATTAAGTGGCATCGTATCTAATGGGTGAATGAAGGAAGAAGATACTAACAATAAGTGGAGAGAATAGAAGAGAGAATAGAAGAGATAATAAAATGTTAAGGAATGCAATCTTCTTAATACCAGAGACTGATAATTTTCACATATCCTTGCTCTTAAAAATCAAACCACAATATATTTTGCTGTGTTAAAAGAAATATATATATATATATATATATATATATATATATATCACTATCTAAATAAGAGAATAAAGACAGAAAAAGAAGGGGCACAATGAAGTTGGCACAGTGTAAAAACTAATACAGGTAGGATCTCAGATTTAAGTGAATACTTTGTCCAAGTTACCAATAAGAATGATAACAAAGATATCTATTATAGCAGGATGACTAAATGGAATGAAGATATGGAATCAAATTTTGCAAGCAAGCCAAAAACTCAATGTACTTACAGATGTGTGAGTGGGTGGCAGAGAAGAAGACAGGTAACCATGCTAGGACTCTGAAAGATCCAAAAGCTAAAACTGATGGTTCAGCTCTACACCTTCCTAATGAAGTCAGGCATAGGAAAATATCAGCTGAAGAACAGAAGGCATAGGACCTTTATTTCAGAAGCATGGTGGGGATGAAGGACCAAAGAAGACGTGGGATTCTCATTTGCATGCAAAGCTTCACAACAGATCTCAAAACGAAAAATAAACAAAGATATAGAGCCAAACAGAAAACAGGATAGACTAAGGATAGGCCATGCTAATGTAACTTGACAGAGATTTTTAAAAGCAATATTCTAGGGAAAAAATAAATAAAACAAACAACAAAACAAAAACAGAAGTGGTACTTCTCATCTGCCTGAAAAGTATTTGATACAATGCCATGTAGGAAATAATTAATTAATGGAAGGACGTGTCTACTGGAAGTATTAAAAGGGAGGAGAAATAGCTAGCAACAAGAGGTTGTGTTCCTCGCGGGTTGGCCCCAGCATTTTCATGAAAAACCTCAGTACAAAGCAGCAGGGAGTCCTTATGTAAACATGCAGAAAATATGAATTTCAGAAGTATCATTAACACCAACAAGACCTGAGACAGCAAAAAAAGACACCTGAACAAACTGGGAACCCTCCTTTCCATACAATCTCACTAAAGCCACGCAGGTATGGGACATAACCCCATACAAACAGCAGCAGGTGCTGTGGGGCATAAGCTCTCATTGCTGCCAGGGTGCTTCTCAGCAAGAAGCCTCCCCTAAAGCTTTTTACCCACAAATGACAAACTTCAGCACTTGCTCCCTCCAAATCCGTACCCACTACGTGGACTGGCCTGAGCCTCTGCACATGCACAGGTGCTGCCAGTAGGACTGCCAGAAGGAAAGATCTGAGCAGGTAACTGAAAGAAAAATACCGTGGAAAACAAATACTGAAGAAATGCTGAAGGCAGCATATAACAAGCACATCTCCGATCGTGCTACCACAAAATGAAGGGTTCGTTTTCCAGTTATTTACATGGTTACAAAACAAAGCTACAGTTTACAGCTGGAGACTTTCAGAGTGATTCAAACTATGTAAAAGGATCCAGCAAAATAATTTCAGGAGCTGTCTGATGATTTAAGCCAACTGAAGTGCCATACACTTCATTAAAATTACCTTCACAGGATCTGGAACTATTTTAAGAGGCAGTGGAGTCTTTTAGTTACTAAAACATTCTGATTTTTTTTTTTTCCAAAGGTTTAGTTCCACTAAGCGCCGTGAGTTAAATATATGCTTTTCCCCTGACTGTTTCAGATTAAATAACAAAGCACATTTATTAAGGGGGGAAGAAAAAAAAATAAAGAAAGCTTGGGGGGGTGGTATCTGAAGAGGCCTTTTTCCAACTGTCAATGCTCTGAAGCTGAGTAATAATGCAGCCTTGGGGTTGCCATGGGAACACGTTTCATTTCCTAGGTGACAGCGATCCTATGTCGTCACCACCGAACCGCGCCAACTCTGGAAATGTGGCAAGCTTCCTCTGGGTGCCGACATCCCGGCACTTGGCCCGGGCAGACCCAGAGGGCTGCCTCCGCTCCTACGCCCGCTGTGGCCTGCACAGCTCTAGCTGCCGAACCCCCACAGCTCTTGCTGCCCTGGGGAGCATGGCCTGGCTTGGCCAGAGCTCCTAGAAGCGTCGATTTGGAGACCCTCAAAAAGAGCAGATCCCCCTTTTCCTTCCCTAGCTTGTTCCATTGCCCAGCTGACCTCATGTGGGCAAGTTTTCATCCTTGATTTTTATGGCCCTTGGTAAGGCCCCTCAGCAGGCCTTCTTTAGAAACCTCAAAAACACTTGGGTCAAGGTACTAAGGGACACATTGTTTACATCGATTCCTTCTGAATCACCTATACTAATAACCTTTAAAAATAACTGTAGGGCTCAAAGATCTGTTACACTAAGATGGCTTTTAAAATGAAGCCTTTGGTTGGTTGTGTGACCAAAGACCCCTCCTGCAGCACATTCAGTCCCCTGCACAACCTCATGGCATGACCAGCAGGATTCACCTGCCTGTGAAAACTAGGGAGGGCAAATAGTGTAGAATAACTTCTCCACAACAGCTCCTCAGTGTTCACGCACTAGTCCAAAATAAGCAACTCTGCTTCGGTAACAATTATTCTGCTCTGGAAGTACAGTGATTATTTTATTCTGGGATAATTACTCCACTTCCAAAGTGAAATAATTGTTACAGAATAAAATCATTTTTTATTTTGGAATATTTCATCCACGTGTGGGAGTTATTCTGGAACAGTTAAATTATACCCTAATAGCTAGAAGAGAACAGTCTTGCCAGTCAATTTTCCTCAAGAAGGCGAATCCTTAACCTATGGTGCCACTAGAAGGCACAAAACAGTTTTTGAAGAACTGGAGACCCCTACTGTTTCATTTCAAGAACAGCCAGCATTGATTTACAAGGAAAATGGCTCAATTCCCCTAAATCAACTACATAGAA
The DNA here is from genome assembly GCF_011077185.1 of Oxyura jamaicensis. Lineage (NCBI taxonomy): Eukaryota > Metazoa > Chordata > Aves > Anseriformes > Anatidae > Oxyura > Oxyura jamaicensis. Next base: position 45,557,822 of record NC_048895.1, on the reverse strand, counting down.
GTCACTGATGGAAATCACAAGTACGTGAAGGGATTTCCAAAGAATGCTATGGGTATTACAGCTGACAGACATGCCTTAGCACAGGATATGCCATACTACTGATGCTGTTGAATGCCTTCTCCTCTTCACACATGGACAGAAATTGTTGCCAAGGTTTATACCAGAATAAATCCTGCCTGCAGAGGTAAACGTTGGTAGCAGTACACTGTACCAGCACTTGACCTCTGCAGGAACTGGGGGCATGCCCTGAACTTTGCATCCATCACCTGTCCTAGATAATTAGCTTAGATAGCTGTACAATTTAAAACCCTTTACTCAAATACATACATTCAGAATCTCTGTTGACTTTGCCCAGTGTTTTCTAACATAACCCGCTCTTGGGAAACTAAGAATGGAGTTCAGTATTAGCACCATTTTTTCACAGCAAAAATTTTAAATTGGTTAAACTAGCCAAAGCAGTCAGGAGGCTTAAAAGTTTAGGTTCCCACAGCAACAGTAATTCAGCCACACTTAAGATATATAGCAGAGCATAAATTAACAGTTATTGAAAATACTGCATATGTGCAATGTGGCCATGTTAACATTGCTATGGGAACATTAACTTTTGAATAGATAAGCACTCTACCAAAATAAAAACCATACAAGAGAAATAATCATTACAGATTTTGCTGGAAAAGACTACAGCCAATTCCTCATCTGCAATCTGTTGATGCTCAGCATAAGGACTCTGAAGTCTCAGAAAACCAAGCAGGTGGAAAAAAAAAAAAAAAAAAAAAAATCACTAAAAGCACTGGGTGCCAGGGCCATAACCATGGCTGACACTGACATCTTCACTTTGCATTTGAATTTATTATCAAACCATATATAAAATTATTCCAGAAATCACGACAGAAAGAAAAAAACAGAAGCCCATGTACAGCTATCACCCTTTCCTCCTTTCCTCTCATATTTTTGATACACTAAATATTTTGGAAGAACAGACTAGATTTGCTACTTGCTTTAGTCTTTTTCCAGCATATTTCAATTAAAAAAAAAAATTAAAAAAATCAAGCTGTGTTCTAGTATTTATTTTGATAACAGCAAGCAAGTTTTGTCTTTCTCATATTGTTTGAACCAAAAAAGTTTGATTTGAGATTTTTCATGTTTTTATACAAACCCAGGTACAGCAAGGCCACCAAGAAGCCTTACTCTCCAGTGGACTGGATGTTTCTTGGGAGTAAGAAAAGGAGCATTCTGCTCCTGGTTCTACCATTCCCTCTGATTCTCCATGCTGCATGACCTTGGGCAAACGAAGCTCTCTTCTCTATACTTCAGTTCCTTGATTGGTGAAACAGGAATGATGACACCCACCTTCTTTTTTATCCACAGGTCTAGAGCTTTAACTAAGTATTTTCCTCTCCTGTTTAGAAGAACAACAAAACCTTCAAAGCGGTCCTTTCACAATATGTGAACAGAATTCCAGCAGCATCTACAACAATTGTTCTGCAAAGAATTCTGCCAACTTGCCACCTACAGCAAGAGGAAAAAAACAAGAACTCCTCTCTGCCCCTCCACCCTTTTGTTGCTCTCTGGCATATATGGTTAGTCCAATCCAAAATCCTGTAGAACAAGTTTCCTCCCCAGAGTGACCACAGGATCACCAAATAGTGTGAACCATCAAACAGATCAAGTTCCACAGTCCTGGAATTGTAAACACTAGATAAATAAATATTCTCTGATTTGAGTCAGTGTGGCAAGTCTTCTCTCTGATATCCTGGCATGCACACTTGGAATTGTACTGACATCAGCAGGATTTCCTTGCTCATAGGAAAAGCAGGACATTGGCACTGAAACAAGCCACACAGTTCAAAGGGATTTTAATCTAAATTATTTGAGGTGACCCTGATTTCTTGGCATTTATAGCATATCTTTTATGAAGATTATGTGGGCATATCACTTGAACATGTTTTCTGTGTATCAGTAAGATTTTACTCAGGCCATAAACTTGCTTTTCTGTAGAGTGATTTAGGAAAAAAAAAAAAAAAGAAGAAAGGTTACAAGCTGAAATGCCAATACAGAATAATGCTGCCTTTTACAGAGACAGAGATACATGCTTAAAACAGGTACTGACATCTTTTACCATTAATTGGAGACAGTCAGACTGCAAATTTTGCCTGCTATGTGGACAAATGAGTTTCTCAAAACAAACAGCCACAGTACTGTTTTGTCAAATTGGAAGCGTTTATGTTCCTTGATACCAAAAAAAAAAAAAAAAAAAAAAAAACACTGATGCCATATATTCTTCCTCCAAACTCTCACAAGCAGAGTACTGTATTTGCTAGAGCAGAAGAAATGAGACTGCTATGAATGGAGTTTGTGAAACAGAAATTTTAGGTGGAAGAATTGTATTTTCAAACCCTACTTATGAGTTTGCCTGAAAAGGAGAGAAAACATGGGTTTATTTGAAATTCTTGCTATTTCAAGATGTTTGCAAATACCCTTGAATGAATTACAAAGTGCTTTGACAACCAGCTGCTTTCTGCATTTAGTCATCCCTCCTAGATGGTAACCTGCACATGTTTCAGCCTCCACACCTATGTGTAGTACGCTAACACCACTCTTCCACTGTAGCCAGCACACCAACTGACCATGCTTGCCTTGACCCCGGACAAGCTTCACAGTGTGCAGGACACTACTGTTTGGATAGTCCCTGTTGCTGCCAGATTCCCTCCTGAGACAGCTCTCTTCTTAACTGCTCCTCCTACATGGGTGATCCCATGTACTCAGAATGTCCTCATGTATTGTTGCATCTCAGGTTACATCAGCTGTGATTAAGTCCTGTGTTTGTTCACTCAGTCCACAGAGTGAGAAAAAAAGTCATCATATCTGCTAGTAAAGCTCATTAATAACTTCAGTTAGTCTGAAATTGCTTAAACTGATAAACTTTGTTCATCAGTAGATCTTATGTGAACTCTTTCAGGCAGTAATTTTTTGAACAAACACTTCACCTGCTGGAGAGGAGCTCTGCAGTGAAGGACCTGGGGGGTCCTGGGGGACGACAGGTTGACCATGAGCCAGCAGTGTGCCCTGGTGGCCAAGAGGGCCAATGGGTGTGCATTAAAAGGAGCGTGGCCAGCAGGTCAAGGGAGGTGATCCTCCCCCTCTACTCTGCCCTGGTCAGGCCTCACCTGGAGTACTGTGTCCAGTTCTGGGCTCCCCGGTACAAAAAAGACAGGGATCTCCTGGAAAGAGTGCAGTGGAGGGCCACAAAGATTATACGGGGCCTGGAGCATCTTCCCTATGAGGACAGGCTGAGAGACCTGGGTCTGTTCAGCCTGGAGAAGAGGAGACTGAGGGGGGATCTTATCAATGTCTATAAATATCTGAGGGCTGGGAGACAGAAGGATGTAGCTAACCTCTTCTCAGTGGTTTGTGGGGATAGGACAAGGGGCAATGGCTGCAAAATAGAACACGGGAAGTTCTGCACCGACATGCGAAAGAACTTCTTCACGGTGAGGGTGACGCAGCACTGGAACAGACTGCCCAGGGAGGTTGTGGAGTCTCCTTTTCTGGAGATATTCAAGGCCCGTCTGGACGCCTACCTGGGCAGCCTGCTCTGAGGAACCTGCTTTGTCAGGGGGGTTGGACCCAAAAATCTCTTGAGGTCCCTTCCAACCCCTACAGTTCTGTGATTCCTCATCTCATACTTTGGATTAATATATCTGTAACATCCCTAGATTTAAAGTCTCACATTTACAACAGACAGTTATTTAGCTTGGTTTTCTCTGACAGCAACACGAGTCACTAACAAAGAAGATCCTTCCATGTATTTCATGTTTGTATGACAACACCCATCAGTTTGTCATGATTGTGTAACTACTGATACCACTTCCACTGTTCCAGTGTGTTTTCAACCATTACCTCTGCTCTCACTCCATTCTCAGAGACACCTTCCGATCCCAGCACATATAAAGCACTTTCCTCTGCTGTCTGACATACTCTGGGAAGCATAGTGTAATGACACCCTCCTGCTAGTCTGCAAGTCCCCTGTTCACTTCAGCGTCCAGTGCTGGTATGACTTACTTACATGTGTTTTTTTTTTAAAAAAAATGATAACGAAGATTACTTAGTAAACTGCTTCCAGATTCCAGCACTAATCCAGCACTGCTCTCTGTCCTACATATAACATTGTGACTTTTGGTAAAAATTACTTCCTACTAGCTCTTGCTACCTCACATAACCACCTTATAGCATTCAAACATTTAAAATAGACAGCCTCATTTTTTCTCTTGCCTTTAGTTTTCCTTTTCCTTTCAACCCCATCCCTTGTTAAATTCAAGCTAAAAATAACTCATGACTGTTTCAAGCTATTCTCCCTCTCAATGGTATAACATAGTAAGAGCCAGAGAACTGTTAGTGAGACAGATTATACATGCAGACACAGTGCTCCATTGGCTAGATGCAGATGGGTTTGATTTTTCACCTTGTCTAAAAGCCACATATCCTGTATGCAAACCTTTCTGTTCGTCTTATTGAGCATGCAAATCACTACACTAAAATGTTAGTTTAAAAAGTTGTTTTTAAAATGTCAATAACGTTAAGCTTTGCCAAGATAGTACTAAGTGCACAATGATACGTATCTTAATATCCACAAGTTCTAATGAGTATCAGGAAACTGGAAAAATCCGGGTCATCTTACAGGTAAACTGTGCAGGCTTGTTTCCCTTCAGCTCTCATTCCATATTGCTTCATAATGCTTCTACCATAATAGCATATTGCTGTTCTAAAATTCTTCAGACAAATTAGCAAGGATTGCACAAAGTCCAGATAAAGTTTCCATTCTGCATATCATTGAACTGTACGTTTCTTCTATCAGCTGAGGCATCTAGCCTCCTTTTTATTTTGTTGTCAATGCAAAAGATTGCAAATATGGAAGTCCTATTTCTTTACCTCCTGGTCTAATTCTGTATCAGCCAACAACAAATTCCAAAATACAGTGCACAACTGGAAACAACCCCAGAAGGCTCTTAAAGTGCTCAGAATTTCAGACATCAGAGAGAATCACTGACACATTCAGGATAGTCTGGTATCCAAGTTTCTTCCTTCTCAAGCTCCAAAGAGGTAAAGGAAAGGGAACACTGGAAATCCTCTGAAGAACTGAACAGTTTTCCACAATCTGGCTGTTACATGATCCAAGTCTCAAATAAAGCTTACAAAATGTACAGGAACAAGTGAATGACAGAATTTTCCTTCATGAATTAAATTATTTTTACGTCATTCAAGATGTTTTCCATCATCTAGAAGTAACACAATATTTCTTATTCATTCTGTCCCAGGAACAAAATCTGCTTTCCCATCTTCCCCTACTACTGTGGTTGGTGTTTATAACTGTGCAAGAATAATTAAATAAAGAGGACATGAATAAATCCACACAACTCAAAAGATGATGTACCACCACTCACCAAAGTCAGTCCCAAAATCCACTACAAACCAAACCATGGCAGTTTGGCAGCAGCATACCACTAAATTCATTAAAGTCTATTTCTGCTTTAAAAAGAACTACACTAACTACCGTATCTCAGACAGCTAGGCCTGCAGACCTGTATCTGTTACATGTCTACTTGATGAGAAAAGGACCAGAAAGAAATTTCAAATATGACCTTGCTCTCTGCATTATTACATTTTATCCCATTTCTACTGTTATTGAAACCCTCAAGATAGTTCATTTATCTCTGTGTGATAGCCTAACCTTCCTCTGTATTACAGTGCTTCTCAACTTTGTGCCATGATCCAATTTCAACATTACTCATGATTTTTGTGCCTGAGGTCAATATTAAAAATTACACACAGGAGGCCCAAGACCAGTCCTCAAGGAATTCCACTAGTAGATCCCCAACAAGGACTGATGCTTCCTTCATCACGACCTGCTGCCCTCACAACTTTATTGAGATCCTACTCCGTCATCTAATACCTGATTCTTCCTGTTTCCTTGTGGCTAACCAGAAGTTCTCTATGTGGCACTGTACTGAAACTTCTACTTTACTGTCTTTGGAGACAGCAGCAGTGTTTTCCTCTCCTTGCAGTAAGATTAGATATCCCCCTAGCCACAGAGCAATAGACCAAGACGAAGTTGCTGGTTCCCCCAGCAAAAGCACCGCCCTTCCGGCGGAGGGCTCATGTGCAGGAGGTCGACCATGTGCAAATGTTCCCTTCACCAAAGGGCTCACACACACACCACTCTGCACAGCCACAGGGGGTGACCACTGTAAACTGGGTGAGCAGATGGGGGGAAGCATCCACAAGCACAGCACCCAGCAAAACTCCATTCACTTCCATTGCCACCTTCCTCCCACCCCACCTGACCCATTTTCCTCTCCTTCTGGGGACACTAGTGCATGACACAGCAGCCCTTACTACAAAAGAAGTGTAATGTGTGATTATTTCCCTCCTTCCCCCAAAAAAATAAAAAAATAAAGCAAAATAAAATAATATAATAACCTAAATCTCTAAAGCAGCAGCAACGCAAGTCTTGCCCCTGCCCAGCGTGAGATGACATCAGCTCCGGGGAAGGTTTAATTAACAAACAGGATAAAGCCAGCCACCAGTAAACCAAAACCATCTCACCAACAAACAGCTGGTCCTGCCCAAGCTGTCAGTAAACAGGGGGCTGCTTTCAGCTCTTGTAGGCACAAGGCAGGATCAAGCCCCCAGACTGCAGCATGAAAACAGTGAGACAGTTGTTTTTAATTATTTACCCATTCTAATCCTCTTTATTGAAAACATTTTAAGGATTAGAATATATGACATTGACCTAGCCATGAACTACAACAAGAGTAGATTACTCACTACAGTTATATTTTCACTGCCAATATAATTTTCAGAATCCTTTTATTTTATGAAATGTTTGGGAGTTTTCACCAAGCCAAAAAGAATTTTCCACATCCATCCCATATAAACAATTGCTTATAATAGGGATAAGCGGTCTTACCTTGCATAACTTTCCACAAAATAAACAAATGTCTCAAAACATCAGTTTTGCAAAATGTTTTTGTTAGAAATCAAAACCAGAAAATTACCGGCCAAGCACACAGAATACGAAGACAAACCTACCCACCTTGCAGAGATCTTTCCGTATGTTTAACACTTGGAGTGTGAAGGCATCCCTCTTCCGATTACGCTGGAGGAACAGCCACAGACTCCAAGCAAGCAGGCAGCGTTGCTCAAAAAGTTATTCTACATCTGTCCAGTAGAGGGCAGTGACATACACACAGAGAGAAGTTGGATTTGAAACGCACGTTTGGATAAACCAAAAACAAATAAAAGCTTTTTAACTATACGGATATATATTTTTAACGGTTTTATCTAAAATATTTATCTTTGTGGATACATACGTCCCTGTCCCCAAATTTAATAAATGGCTTAAAGGACTTCAAAATTATATACTAAAAATCTTTGGTTTTGCAGAACTGACCGCTATGCGTACAGCAATAGAACGTATCTTTACTTTTGACTGCAGGATCAGTGTCAGAAGAGCTTTCATCCCTTAGGCAAGGCAAGTTTTGGTTGCTAAAAAGCCTTAGCTTTTTGTTTAAGCTTGGCCCAGAAGGATACTGTTAAAGCACTTTCTTTCTGCTGCACACCCATCTACTGCAAAGAATGCTTACAGCCATTAAAGAAGATATCACGTTTACGTTGAAAGCTGCTGCAGCAATCCAACTGCTTCTTTTTACAGTTCTCAAAGAAGATTTGTGCTTATTTTCTCAACAACGCTTAGAAATAATGCAAAATGTCTTCAGGGGTCTTCAGCACATCCGCCTGAGTTGCATGCACTAGATGGTTGGGGGTGTTACTCTTGTTGAAGCCCTGAGCCACTCCTGACAGCACCTCAGTCCTAATGAGGCATGACCACAAGCAGTGCCCAGCAGCCCTATTTCTCCCAACATAGAAGTTGGAGACAAGAGATATGGCAGAAAAAGTAATGGACACAATATAAGGACTCTTCACACAAGAGCCCACAAGTGGCTGCTCCTAGACCATTGTGACTTTTTTCAAATGCTGTCACTTGTGGTTATCCCAGCTCCTGAAACTGTCTGCTGCAGAGCTTGGCATGACCAAGTCAGATTCCTAGGACTCCTACCTCCCAACTGCAGAAATGGGGAAAAACACAGTTGAGAAACATACCCCACTAGCAAGCATGAAAATGAGAAGTTGCTCACAAGTAATGACACATTTTATAATTTTCCTACTTTATTTTTCCTCATTTTTATTTATTTTAATCTGGGCAATGAATGGTTCATGTCAACACATGTCAACAGCTTAGCAGTTTTGTCCAGGGTATCCAACTCAGCTGGCTGGTCGCAGTAGTTGCTAGGACAGCTGGTCAGGACTCAGAACTTGCTTCAAAGAAACCCTGCAACGTGCTTCCTCCATGACAGGAGGAACAAGCCTCCCAAAGCCTCAGTGCACTGGCTGCCGCCAGAGATCCCAGGCGGCTGGCAAGGAGCCTCAAACTCCTGTTATCAAGATGTTGATCTCATAGTCTACCAGTTCCCAAGCAGCTGCCCCAGCTGGAAGTGCGAGGGAGTCCCCAGCCTGGAGAAGCAGCCCTGGGACAGCTGCCCAGTCTGCAGAGCATGGAGGCCCTGGAGTCTGCAGTGCAGACAGCAAGCCAGAAAGAAACAAGGGTTTCAGTGAAAGCGTGTCAAAACTGAAGCACTTCTGGGACAGCCTTACATTTTATACGGTTTGTATGCGCCTGTACAAAAAAGGCATTTAGAAGATACACAACTTCCTTCAATTCACACCTCACCGAGTTACTGTTGCAGATTATATGGTGACCCCTCCTGATCTGGATACATTCAACTCACTCTTTTCTTTTCCACAAAGACACCTCAAAGTTGTTTTGTTTTTAACAAAAACAGATGCTAGAAGAACTTGATCATAGTTTCAAAGAAGCACGGATATGGCTGTCTACATACGCTAAACTCAACTGGTTTAAATTCTTGGGTGTAGTCACATACAAAGCACCCATGAAATTAACTAGAAAGAAAGACAGGAAAATTATCTTACTATTAGGAAATCATTTCATTAAAAATAAAAATAAAAGGGAAAACCCCTAATATACATAACATTACTCTTAAATAAATTCAAACTCATCGAAAGATTTACTTTATATATATGCAGAAAAAAAAAAAAAACGACCATTTTTTCCATTCAATGTTGACTCAACCTATTTTAGGAGAAAAATATTTATTTATTTATTTATTTTTACACTACTGTACTCTCTCTCTCTGGCACAGTTACCACAAGAAGTATTAAAATCTTTACATGATACACATCTTAAACTGAGTTAGCTACTAGAATGCTAATTAAGTATAATAAATTACTTGAACAATCGAGAATTTCAGAATCCTGAATGAGGAATACACCCGATTTTAATGGAACAGTGCAACTTTCACTGTTGTAGGCTTATTTTATCAGGAAAGCAAAGTAACTAGATATATCTAGAAAGGATATATCTAAAAACTGCAGCTGATCATCATCCAATTTCAATCAATTCATATCTACCAACAAACGGAGAGTTTCTGTATGCTTGGGATTCTGGAAGCTTGACTGAAGGAAATCCCTTCAAATTAGGCACTTGAGCACTTCTCACCTGTACTGCAAAAGCACCTGTGCCTCTCACTCATGGGCTCAAATCTCTTTTTGTGAGATACTGTGAAAACACCAAACAACAGATGAAGGTCCTACACTTCAGAGAGCTTTTGGCAAACTATTAGGACAGAAAACAAAACAGCAAACAAAGTATGTCCTCTGTGATACACAGGACCCCTGCCAGATGGCACCAATTAGCATGAGGTGCAACAGCTAGGCTAAGTACATCGGGGTGGAATTAAAGTACAGCTTGCTGTGAATGAGTCAATATGCAGAACATGTGTAGTAGGAATTTCAAAACATATAGGTTAGCCAGACAGGAGTGCACAGGACAAAGCTCAAATGCATGATCAGGGCAGGTGTTATTAACAGAAAGAGTCTGCAGCCAACGACCTCGTACTACACAAGTCCTGTATCAGGTACGTAGAGAGTCACATGCAGCCTTGCCCAGCAGCTCCAGTACTGTTACTCAGAAGTGAAAAAGCTAAAGCCACCAGCTAGGAAACCCATTTTGTGTTTTGTTTTTGAATGGGAATTTTTGAATGGGGAAAAATCATTCTGCTATACTGCCAGAAGTGAGAAGTCTCTATGTGATACTGTATACTGTCCATGGGTCCAGCAAGAATAATATTTCCCTAGGCAATAGCCCAGTGAACCATCTGTTCTTCAAGCAAACATATCTCTGCTATAATTAGCACACCTCAGAATAAGCTTTCCATATATTCTAGTGAAGTCATTTATTTTCCAAATGGGCAGCAACATACTAACATAATTGCTCTCAAAGTTGACTCCAACTAAATCTCATCTGCAAGGTCATTTCCCATATAGCCTAGATGAGTACCAACCCCCCATCTCAAGGTGAGACCTGGGCATACATTCCCTCTTGCCCCAACCTTGGTTTCCCTAGGAAATGAATACAGGAATGCAGGCATATATGGAGCTTCAGCAGGATACATCTTCAGTCTGGGCAATCAGAAGGCCCATACCACACCTGATCCATATCCTAGATGCAAATATGTTGACACTGTTTAAAAGATGATGAAAACACAGCTTTGCTACGGCATAAATGAGCTAACAGGTAGCTATGCTAGTAAGTGAGCAGGTATATGGCTACAATTCTGCAGAATGGAGATTTTCAGCTGGCTTGCCTACAGCCTCAGGAAGCTCAGTCAAATGGTATTAACCACACAGCTTTGGGGAAGCCAAGAAATCCTTGAAGCTGAGAAATCCTCTAATTTCTAGGCAGTTTGGAAAGAGTCATACACACGCAGCACTGACCAGCTAAGACTGATGAGAACCTAAGTAAAGAAACTGCCTTCCCCTTCTGAAATTTGTTACCAGGGTCATGAACATCCTTTTAAATACTATCATGGCCTACTAAGGTCTGCCAAGCCTCTGAGGCAGTGACTGGCACAAAACATTCTTTCTGGGACTGATTTTATCCCTTTAAGACAATTTCACATACCCACTGGGTGAGGTGAAAGATTTAGGTTGGTAAAAAGAGTAGAAACAGCCCTTTTACTCCCCTCCAACACTTATACCTTCCTGCCCTAGCTAAACAACTTCAAGTATGAGATGCTGGATGGTGTTGCAAAGATTGATAGACAGCAAGGGCTCCCTTTGGATCAATATTGAACATGAAATTATGGTCATCTGGCCTTTATTTTAAAGCATGATACTTGTCTAATTCCACACTCAAGTATTTAATGCTTACTTCCTGAAATAACCCACTAGTCTTAGCCATTAACATCTAAAGAACCTATTCAACTGCTTCTCTTTTTACACCCTGCTAAAGCTGAATCAACGAGATTGCAGAGAGATGTCTGAGACTGTAGTAACTGCAGAGCTGAATTTAGCTGGTGGTATTTTTGTGTTAAGGAAAAGTGCAGAATGGAGAAATACTGTATTCATAAGTGTTTTGGACTACATGAAGGACAAACTCATTAGGCTGAAAAGCAGTATTTCTATCTATACCCAGTAAACGTATGGATAGCATCTTAACCAGTTCATCTGAAGGTTCTTTTAGCAACTAATGCTTTCTAAAGAGACCTTTTTATAGGCCATATTGCTATATACAAAAAAAAGGGAACACTGAAATTGAAATATACTGAAATATATTTAATATGACATACCTAAATGTCATATTTTCATCAATTAACATACTTTTTCCTTATTTCTCACTCTGTATTTTAAAGAAGAAAACAATTCCTGCACCTACATCCTCTCCCCAAAAGGAACAAACAAGTAATTTTAAAACATGAGATGAAGATGATAAACGTTAACTCTTCAGTTCAGGTTGTTGGAATCTCTGGAGACCTCTTCTACAGCCTTTTACTCAAGGCAGAGTCAACTAAGATCATACCAGGTTTCTCAGGGCTTTATCCAGTCGGGCCTTGAAGACCTCTAAGGATGAAGGCTTAGCAGCCCCTCTGGGCAACTGACTCCACTGCTCAGCTGTCCTCAGTCTGAACAAACTGTTTCTTATATGCAATCTAAACATCTCATTTCAACTCATGCCTATTAGCTCCCGTTCTCCTACTACTACACAAAAAGCCTGACTGTCTTCTCAACAACCTCCTCCAGAAATTGGGGGGCTGCCAACATTTCCACCAGAAGTCACCTCTTCACCAGGAGAAGCAAGCCCAGGTCCCTCAGCCTCTCCTCACCTGGCCAGCACTCCAACCACAGCCATCTTGGTGGCCCTCCCCTAAACTCATTCCAATTTATCAACATCTATTTCTTACTTGGGGATCCAGAACTGGATGCAGTACTCCAGGGGCAGCCTCACAAGTGCTTAGTAGAGAGGGATAATCGTGTCCCTCTGCACCACACTTCTGGTAATATAGTCCAGGATGGTGTTGGCCACTGCCTTCGCTGCCAGGACACACTGCTGACTCATGTTCAGTTTGTCATATGCCAGGCCCCTCAGGTTCTTTCCTGTACAGCTGCTCCCCAGCCAGTTAGTCCCCAGCCTGTACTGTCACAAGGGGGTGGTTCTTTCCAAGTGCAGAACTCAGCCTTTCTCCTTGCTGAATTTCAAAGTTCTTGCTGCCCAATCCCTCCAGCCTACTTAGGCCCTTGATGCCTTTAGCATACTGACTTGTCCCTCCTGTTGTATGTCATCTGCAAACTTTAAGAACCAGCTCTAAATCACCTCCTGAAGGTAATTGACAAAGATGTTAGACAGGACAGATCCCAGGTAGACCCTCATGGCACTCAGTCCAAGCAGGCACATTACTGAACATACCCATCTGGTACATCCAAACTGAGCATTTAATACGCAGGCAGGATTCCAAGGCTTAGGAACACAAGTATAGCAACATATTCAAATTCAATAGTTATCCAAGTCATAGAAATCAGCTTTTAGGGTGGTATTTGTGTGAGTTTAACATTTAAGTCTAGTTACCATAGACTTCTTTTACAATTAGCAGAGAGAAAAAAAAAATGGTGCAAGAGAGGGACCAGCAGGTTGGCAAGACTGCGAAAAAGGACTTTGATACAACTGAGTGTTGACACAGAGAGAGTCCAGCAGGGGAGCCTTAAAGCACTAAGAAGTTTTCTTAAACAGTTGGACATAATGGGAGATATACAAGGAGAGACTGAAGGAACTAGGTTTAGTCTGGAAAAAAAAAAAAAAAAAAAGAGAGAGAGAAGGTTAAGGGGGAACAGGTTCCCAATCACTGAATTCATTGAGATAAAGGTGAGCTGTAGAGAAGATGGCACCAGAGTCCTCTCAAAGGTGCACAGCAAAAGGACAAGAAACAATGGTCACAAGTTGTCATGCTGGAAATGCTGATCAGACAAAAGAAGAAAAATAATCAAAGTGAGAACAGTTCAGCACTGAAAAAGGTGCCCGGAGAGCTTGTAAACTCTCCAACCTTGGACATTTTCAAAACTCAACTGCAAAGGCCCTGATCAATCTGATTTATCTTGGAAGTGAGCCCAGCTTTGAGCCAAGGCTTGGACTAGTGACTTCCAGAGTGCCCTGCTAGTCTAAATTTTTCTGTGATTCTGTGAGAAAGGCCCCTTCACTGTGTGATTCATCATGTCTTAAAATAGGTGTCTAAAATAAATTAGATGAATCACCATCTGGTGGTGCCTGTGTTTCACTGAACTTCACTGAATATATTCTGCACTGAATACAAAGGCAACCTAATCTGACCGGCTATGATTACACATCTTAAAGTGATATGTCTGTAATTTGAAAGAGATAGGGCTCATCATTAATGACTTGTGCCCCAAAAAGATAAAGTTCTTGCCTTATTTCTATTTTACCATTTTAAGGTGGGAACAACCTTCTTAATAGTCAGCCTCTTAATTTTGGATGAAGGTGTATGAGACCTTTGCATAACACATAAAAAAATAAAAATGAGAATAACTTAGAATTTGACCTACACAGTTCAATATTTTGTTGCAGTAAGAACAACTCCCTTCATAATGCAATGGCTACAGTTTTACAATCAGTTATACAGATAATATGTAGTAACTTTGTCTTTAAATAGTGTCTTTAAATACAGCTGACTAATTAGAAGCTGATAGCATGAGGATATTTCTAGTTCGACAGATTTATATTAAGACCATAATGGATAAAGGAGAAATTGGTTCAGGTCATCTAGAAAAAAAAATGTTTTTCTTATTTTATGTACTGTAAAATATTTAAGAACTTTAAAGCTGTTTGAAAATTTCTCTGACAAAAAAAATTGACATGAACATGTAGAAACACAGTTGAAGTTCTAGGCATAATTTTTCCTTAGAAAGGGTCTTCAACTAGAACACATTTCCTCCTTTGAAGTCGGAGGGAAAGAAGAAATGTAAATAATAAAGAAAAATTAAGTCGTTTCAGACCAATCAATTATTCCAATTATTATACCAATAAATTTCAGACCAATTTTATCATCAGAACAATTCCATTGTCTTATCTGAAAAGGTGAAATTTAACCGTGTTACACTAATTAAAAGAGTCAAATTAAGTTTGCTGATATTTTTCCTCTTCTCTTTTTAACAGTATTTTCATCTCATGCCCTGCAACAAGATTGTATTAGAGACCTGGACACCACCCATGTGAATTCAATCACAAAACATAAACCAGGCAGTATTTATTTATACTGTTAAGTGTTTTGTTACGAAGGACAGGGAAGGTCAGAGAACATATCATGGGCTATACGCATCGATTGAGAAGCAAAGTTAATAAATATTAACTTTTGCTTGTCATTTCTTCAGTTTTCCTTCAATAGGGTTTTTACTTTTGATAGATAGACTTGAAAAATGCCTCAGCGTTTATATACAGCAGTTTGAAGTGGCAAAGCTTCCAAACAACATTGAAACTTTTGAAAAGCACTTCTATGTTGAAAATGTAACTTAGCCACTCAACTCCCAACAGCAAGTGTAGAAACCTAGCCTTACTGCTTTTCATGGTTAAGAGGCCATAGCAACCTACATCTTTCACTAGGAAACTTCCCCAGACACCTTCAGTCTACAGTCACATCCACAGCACTGTCAAGCATTTGCATCTAGGGTTCCATTTTCTGGATAACTTGAAGACAGTTGAGAGACTACTTTAACTCACACCTTCATCAACAGATTCCATTAGCAGAAATGGCAAGCAGTAGAAGGGCCAAGCTTCCCGTTAGCCATGCCCTTCCTTTGTCAAGGCAACAGAAACCAGGATGAGCATATCATGCCCTAGTTTTCAAAAAAAAAAAAAAAAAAAAAAAAAAAAAGATAACTGTCTTTAGGCAGCCTGTAAGGTGAGTCAGACATGAAAGCTGTATTTTTCTATGTAGGCTTTCTTGTACTGACCCTGAACCCATACCCCAAAAAAGCTTTCTTGAGCCAAGATCTTCAACTGAGATAAACATCAATACATAAGCAAGAGTTAATTTTCCCCTCTTTAATATTGAGAGCTTACCAGAGGCAGTAAGAAGTCACGCTCTGTGACAATGAAGGCAGACACTTCCTCAGAACAAATATACAGATAAACAAAAATTTGTGGTGGAAAAAAGCAAAACACACTTTTTTTTTTTTTATACCCGAAGCAACATCCCAGTCCAATAGACAACTAATTCCTCTACACCTTTTGACTTCTACAGGATTGCAATATGCTGAGACTCAGAGTATACAATGGAAAAGAAGAGGTCAGCAAATACAGTTAGACATTTTGAGGTAACCACATGCAGTGAAAAATAGTGGATTTTTGGATGGATGCTTTGTAAAATATCTCCATGATTGTTGTAACAACTAGGATACTGTAGCTGTGGTATATAAACAGGATATAAACAGTTTATAGGGAAAGCAGTTATCAGACCAACCAATAAAGACAGAAAACAGTACAGCTTTCACGTACTCATTTGTGTGTTCTGAAGGTGTTTCTGCTGGAGCAGAAGTACTTTATAGTGTATAGAAATGCAAAATAAATGTTAATGTATGTAGTACAGAATTAAGTCTCAAAAGACACTAATGTACTTTTGATACATGGCACATCTGTAGCCATATACAGACCCATTACTAGTCAGTTATATAAATGCATGAACACACATTTATATTGTACCACAAGATTTTAATTATCAGGTATTTGAGAACTCAGGAGGCACAGTAAGAACTCCTATTAAAGAAAAGGAGTTTTAACACACACAGTAGTTTTATACTTAACTATGACTTTCTTTTAAAATCTATAGATACAAACCTTTTAATGTATACTTACTTTGCAACAAAATTCTCAGGAAAATGATATTCTTGAATTTATTAAGGCAAGTCTACATATTATAGCTGTCAACTAATAAACACATAGGGACACTTCTGTGCAGGGTAAAATATTCGTTAAAAATGTTCCATTTTCAGTCATATCTTTCCCATTAGCTTCTCAAAGGTTTCAACTCATATATTCCCCAGCAATGGGTGAGCCTACATGCCCCAGCTTAAAATTGATTCTTAATTTTCACCCCAAACATAAAGAACTCCACTCCACAAAGCATAATAAAAGCATGAGTTACAGCAGTGCACCCTTCATTTCAGATCTACCACAGCAAAGCAATATACTTACTTGAGAAAATACCCTCCCATGAATGCTTATGGGGAAACAGCTAAATCCCAGCTAATAGCAACCCTATGCACACATGTGTATTTGCCACATATGATGGAAATTCATGTCAGAATTAACGATTAAGGTGGCAGAGTTAAGAGAGCCAAATTTGAAACGTGTTCACAAGTGGGTTTTACATTCAAACAGATAACTGCAGCAAGGTTCTGCAAGATGTGTCCAACACTCCTCTTTTCCAAAAAAATTACTGCAGGACACAAAAGAACATCATTCGCTCCCTATCCAGGCTGCCAGTGCTTCTGAATTAGCTATTAACCTTATTAAAAAAGTAAGAAGTTAAATGGACTTCAGTTTTGCCAGAACAAACCCAGAGGGAAATAGAAGGTATTTATAATGGAAAGTTTCTACAGAACATTATCCTCGCTGTAAAACCTTTTTAGGTTAATTTTAAAAGAAAACCCATAAAAATAACATTATTTTCTACTGAATAATTAATGTCAAAGAAAGTCTATAGAACTGTATTGGTTACTTGTCTAACAAATTCAGCATAACTTTTTCCTAAAGGAAATGTCATCTTTCCTATACATACTAAAAAGTTCCCTTCTCCACGTTCCAGAGGAGATTCTCCCAAAGCCATTTTCCCTTTCATTAATTGGATATCCAGCATCCAGCTGTTTGGTACATCCCACAGAGGAAAGGAAGTTCCCTGGCCACAAAGAACGACCCAAAATTAGAGCATAACCATGGAACACTGCAGTTGGAGAAAATGTTCAAAAAGGTCGACAACGACTAAGGACAAAGCGGATCCTATAGAAGTCTATGACAAACCACCAAAAATAAGATTTTACAGTTGAGTGCTCTTTCACCCTTGGAACGTTTAACATTTCAGCTGTGCAAATATGAAAACTTTATTCATTTACAATTAACAAAGACCAAGACACACATGTTTATTCTCAGTAAGTACCAGTCTTTATTCCAGAGGAGTCCTGTTGGCTAATTGTAAAATAGGAAATTACTCAGTATGAACAAAAAGATTTCAGAGTCTGGGCTTTATTTTGGAGCATTAAGACTTCTATATTGACACATACCCAATACTGTCAGATTGTATTTTTCTTTTGAGCAAGGAAATATGAAATATTGTTTCCTATGTGAGAATGTGCATAAGACATCTGTTTTTAAAAGAAATTTGCCCATGCTTTTCCTATAAAAAAGGCCAAATCAAAAACTACAGGGGAAGGCTCTTAGAATTTTGAATGAGTTGTAGTCTTGTGAATATCCTCAAGTATGTTCAGACAGTCCGATTTAATCCTGTATTCTGGGAAAATGTTTTTTCCTGTATTGTTTCTAGTTCTTTGTGCTGACAACTCTTATGCTTTATTATATTCTCTGTCTTACCCTGAAATGCCATACTATTTTGCATGACTGAAGTTTTGAAAGCTCTAATTGATTCATTGTAGCTGCAGTTAAAATCATCACATATTATGTTATGTTACGAGAAGTCCCCATTTCCCTCAAATAGAAGGGAAAAAAAGCCATAATTATGAAAGAAGAAGAGGAGGAGAAGAGGCTTATATAAATTTGCCTTTTGCATGGCTTAGCTATCCAAAACATTTTCCACTGTAATCTCACAGATCAATAGAAAACCCACTTTAGGACTTCCTTACAACTTCTAGTGGTTAAACATTAGGAAGATCCCAGTGCTTGCTCTCTAAATGGGGCAATTTTGTGCTATAGATTCACATCAAAGTCATCATCATTTCACTTCAGCAAATTTTACCAGTACTGATTGTGGGAAAAATAAATAAATAAATGGTCCAATCTGAAAGTTAAAACATTTGTTTTATCAAGATTTGGAACAGTAAAATGATGGAAAGTTCATTTAACAGACATTAAAAACAGGTAACAATACTCAACAATAGTTAAGTAAATAAAACTGCCATTTATCGAAAAACACACAGACAGCTGTAATTCAGGCAAGCATTTCAGAAAATAAAAAATTACTTGGAGTCAAAAAAAAAAAGAAAAAAAAAAAAAGAAAAAGGACCACCAGATTTTCAAAACCAATCTTTTCAATCTGCATGAAGTCCAACAGCATATTGACATCCCAGTTCACGACTGCAGCTTTTAAGCACCACTGACACATAAATAAGCCACAGAAGATGCACACAGAAGGCAGAGGCTCGAGAGTAAAATGGAGAGACTGAGCCATTCAGCAGAAGCTTTGGTGATTTTCAGACCAAGGCCCCAACCCTCCACCCAAACTTTGCAGAAACTACTCCAGCATTTTGGCCTGCCTTCAGATATGTAAAAGAGCATGATGCTGCAGCACAGAATCCCAGAGTAACAGGAATAAAAGCTTTAGACTTCTGTTTTTATAAAGTCACTCTTAAACCTTACAAAATAGAAATTTACGTACTTTCTAACAGTGAAACAAGTCAGATTACCACAAGCTATGAATTTTCTAACAGAAGCCAGTACCTGACAAAGCTCCTTTTCATAGTAACAGACACAGCAGAATCAAAAACCCTGAAGACAGGTTGTAGTAGTAGTATATGTAAAATTGTATGAATTACATAAGCTATGTGAAATATTTCTGAAATATTTATAAGCAAGCTTTAATACGAACAGGATGTATACAGTTGAACAATGTAATATTTCATCAAGTAGTCCTTTTTTTCCCCCAAGACAATTGGCGAGGACTGCAGCACGTTTCAGCTGCTTCCACCCTTCCTAAATTTAAACAATGTTTTCTGTAACATGGATATGCAGTATCAAATATTTTAAAACAAGCACACAGGGTCTGATTCAAAGTCCACTGCAGAAGTCAGTAAGAGTTGTGCACTAAATTCCGTGGGCTTGTAGAAACATTGTTGACAATCAACATTTTGATAAGTTTACACCATTTCACAAAGAAGTAGTTTGATTTAGCCTTCCAAATGAGTTTTGTTTGTTGGTTTGTTTAAGATAGCAGCACAGACTCAGCACCAACCAGAGTTAAATAAAAGAAATGAAAAAAAGAAATTCACTTCCATTTTGCTTTGGAGGTTGCACCTTTTGAGTGTGGAAAGGCAAGAAAAAGCCAGTTACTACCAGAGAGTTTACTAACACCAAGTCAGTTTTGAGATCAAAAAGCAAGATGAATTTCCTTCATTTCACAGTTAAAAATGGAAGATAATAAATTTGGAAACCAGTTGTAATCTGAGCAATCCTTCCAGTTTTCAGCAATTAAAATAGATATTGTGCCACATTGACATGCTTCCAACTAGTATATAAATGCTTTTTGTCCATATAGGGCTACTTTCTGTGGTGACATAAAACTCAACAAGAGATGGATGTTCCCAAGTTGGGTTGGGTCCTACCATTGACTTTGGTAAGGGTTCATTAAGCTAAGTTAGTTCTTAAAATAGAAGGGAAGCCAATAATTGATCTAAGACTTAAATAAATGAGTCCCTTCCCTTTAAAAATAAATAACTAAACAAATAGATAAATCACTGCATCCACCCACATAAATCCATTGAATCTGTCATTGCCAACCCTGATCATCTGCACCTTCTGTCAAGAAGTAAGGTAAGCAAGGTGCTATGCCTCTCCCATCATGAAGATAAAAGGGAGAGGGAAAGCAATGGTTAAAGCTTGGGGGAGAAAAGAAGACAGCAGTGTATCTCCCATCCCCCTTTTAGAAATAGAATTCTGGAGACTGAATTTTCACTGGGGTGTCATGGTAGGCCCATAAGAAAATAGTGCAATGAGTGCTGAATGCCCCAACAAACCAGGCAATACCAAGCACTCGTAACTAATCTATTCTGTTCCCAATGCAAGAATAACGTGATAGGACAGAACAAAAGGTAGAAACATTTTAGTAAAGATTTAATTTTTAAGGAATAAATATCTTCAGGAACTCATTGCCATGTAATAGCACCAAGGGCAGCAATTATGTCTTTAATCAGTTTTTTTTTTTTCCCTCCCTCCCTCCCCCACCAATGCAAACCAACTCAAGAAGCTTATTCCCCACGCAGTTGCACTGAGGTCATCATGAGTTTAGTATCAATCAATATTACTAAATGTGAACAATGAGAATATTTAATCAAACCAGGCAGGAGCAATCTTTCCACTCCAGAGTAGAGATCAATCCTTTGCTGACAGGTGTCAGGGACTGCCCCCATCATCCTGTTTACCCACAGGGAAATTTCTTGACTGTTCTTTGGGAGCATCCAAGACTTCTTGAGACTGCAGTTCTATCAGCTGCCCAACACCAACTCTTTTGTCCCTGAGGAGTCAAGACCTTTCTCCCTACCTCAGCTACAACTTTTTGGGAGCCAACTGCTCTCGGCAGCATACAAGGGCACTGCTGTGGCACTGACAGGAATGGCAGCGCTGTTTGTGGACTCCCCAGGTGACTTCTCATAGTACCCAGCTCTGCCTTGAAAGCTTCCCACTGAACAGTTTTCCCTGCTTCGCAGGATAAAGCTGATGGGGGAGCAGTGTGACTGCAGCAGAACACATAACAGTAACGTGTCAGACTATCTAATAAGTTAAAAAAAGAATAGCCTAACTTTATGCTCAACACCTCTCTCTCTGGCTGTTCTTGGCACACTATTTTTGTATATATTAGAATAAAAAAGTTTACAATGTGTTCACTATGCTAAGAGCCAAAGTGAGGCCATCCTTAAAATATGTTCAGTTTCCTACTCCCAACCAATTGCTCCTAGAATAATCTCTGCAACTAGAATCTTAGTATAAGGATGAAGTTCTAATTTTTCATAGATTTTTTGCTTTTGTTTTAGTCCATTAGAATTATAGTGGAGCAAATTCAAAGGCTGACCTATAATTAAAACAAACAAACAACCCCCCCCCCCCCCCCCCAAAAACAGAACAACCTCTGAAGAGATGCATTATACCTAGAAGAAGTTAGGGACTGCAGGACTGCATATATTTCTCAGAACGAGTCTAAGGTGCTGATCATGAATTAAAAGAACACCTCAAGTCTGAAAAGGATGGTAAAATACACAAGAAAGACTACAGCAAAAAGAGAATAACAAATCGATTTTGACAAGACATACTCTTAATTTGTCCAGATGTTATTTAATTGCTTTTGCCCTTCTAAAATATTCTGATTGAACAACACTGCTGTAAGGAAGTCGTAAAGCTTCGGTACAATCATGACTATCTTCCACAATTATTTCTATGCCATATCAGTATTGTCCAAGTAATCTAGCTAAGTGAAATGCTACTACATGCTGCTATACTTTATAACATGACTGGAAGACTCTGGATAGAACCAAAATTTCCTGACAGATTGTCAGCAATATCAGATTCTTGTTCACCATTGCACAACAGAGACTTGACTGTTTTCTTATTGGAAAAAAAGAAAAAAAAAAAAAAAAGAAAATAGCCCATAAAAAACAGTAAGAGTTCAGGAAGTGCATTTCAGTGTGACTACAATACTGTTTGGGTAAATTAAGTCTCAGCCTTTGGCCATAACATGACCTAAAGTATGTTGTAATGGTCCACAAATTAAGTGCCTTCTATGTGTTATGACTTAGGTATGTACTGCAAAACTTGGCTTCATCACACTTCAGAATATCAGAAGATAAATTTTTATGTCTTCTGACAGAATGCTTTATTAAAAATAATGGTGTTTCAAGAACTTATAATATTTGCAGGAAAGAGCATTTCAGCAGGGAAATACATCTTTTCAGCATTTATAGTTTTACAGTGAGGGAAGTTACATCATTTTTTTTTTTAAAAAAAAAAAAAAAAGCACAACAAAACTTACCAGCCTACACAAATATGTTCTGGTCCTCTCTTCCTACAACATAAGAATCCCCCTTCTGTACACACACACAGAGCTAGACAAGTTCTCACACACACGTCCTTTGACACAAACACTCTTGCCTCTGCATGCTTGCATACAAACTGTGTGCTCACATGTTAAGCTTCTCACACGTAATCAATCCCCCAAGCTCCGGCACTCTCTCTCATGAACACAGACATGCTTCATACCTTCTCCTGCATTAGGAAACTATGTGAACCATCTGTCACTATTTAATCTCCCACCCCAAGCCAGCCAAATATGCCCCATCTCAGCCCCAGACACCCCAATCAGCCTTTCTAGCAATGCACTCCTCACAAGCAGACCATGCTTTTAGCTACTCCCTACCTAACATTAACCAGTTTTCCATTCTCTTTCCCTTTCACCACCGCATACCCTGTGGAAGAAGGAGCTATACCACTGCCCTTGCCAGCAGTCAGGCCTCAATCAATCCAGAGCTGTGCACAGCAGAGCAAGGACCAAAAGATGCTTTGTAGCATGCAGCATGCCAAAAACTAGCCACTGAGATCAGTAGGCACCACAGGTTTTCCTCTCAGTGAATAAGTTCACCCTATTCTTTGACTGATGGATGCTTGGGCAAGTGAGCAGAAAGAAAGAATCTTTAAAAAAATAAAAATTTTGTAATCATGTGAGGAACAGAAAGAGACATAAACTTCAGAACTTCAGCTGAATATAATTTCATTTCATAGATAAAAAAGGAAGAAGGGACAAATTTAATGTTTGGGGCAAACACAGCTCAAGGAGAGAGTAGTCTAAGAGAGGCCTAAAAGCTCTGGGTGAAGTGTGTAAAAGACAGGCCAGACAAAGCACTAAATTAAGGAGAAAGACCTCTGTGTTGTTAGGGGCCTCAAAAATCCTTCTGAAGGCAGCATGCTGGATGTTGGAGGAATGGGATCAGATGCAAGGCTTAAGTCCTTTGGCCATTTCAGGCAAAGCTCCAGTACACCTCCCCCACCCCCCCCCCCAGCCAGTGCAGAAGGTTGCTATTACTCACAAAGATGTTTATGAAAGACCTCTCCATTTTAAATGTCACTTTAAATGGCTTCTCTTTCTCTCACCAGATGCAGAACAGAAGTTCACATCTACACTTTGTACTGGAGATACTGCTCATCATACTGGTGGTGATACTGCAACGTGGGAGCTTATGCCAGTCCTGAAGAACTGGTGCAAATTCATACCTGGGGACAGAAGCATAAACAGAGACACAAACCTCAGCATCTCAAATACTGAGAAGTCTCCAAACTCAGGACTAAGCCACAGGGTTTCTGCTTAGCACAGGGTGGAACAAACTGCTCAGTTTAAGAGGGGCCTGAATCCATCCAGAACCTTGTTTTACTTAAACATTCATATTATTACGAGGGTTTTTTTGTTTGTTTGTTTTCACCTTGCAAACTCTTTGAAGAAGGAGCTGTTATGAGCCCTCTATCGGTATAGCACTTGGCGTGATGGCACCTACCAAGGCTGTGACTTACAGCAAAGGGTATGGGGTTCCAAGAAGATGTGGGAAAGGAGTCCACTTTCAGGAAACAGTGACAAAACAGGAAAACAGCCCACAGGGGAAGCTGTCATTCAACAGCCTGGGAACCATACTTTTCCAGCAGGACTAGCAAGCCGCCTTTACATATTTCTGCAAAACATGGAGTTTTGGGGCAAGACAAAACTGAAGAAGTGTAAGAGAATTCTGTATATCAGACTTGGTTGAAAGCAAAGCCCTTAGAAGCGACCGCCTGTCTTCAATACATATTGCAAGAGGTATGAGTACACATATGCAGTGATATGAGCAGACTCCAGGACAGAAAACAGAAAGGTGTCTGCTCTGTGACATCGTGACCTCACTAAAATTGCGGATCACTTTTTTTTTTTTCCACAATATCACGTTTCTTTCATAATTCACACCAAGCAGCACATCTCACCTAACTGTACCTAGTTTCTACTGGGGCACAGACACCACATGGAGAAAACCTGTGCAAGTAACAAGGACTATTAAAACTCTAGGTGAAATAAATGCCATTAGGACTGTAAGCAACAACTGAAAGAAGCATCATTCCATGGTGTTGGAACACCAGAAAAGCTGGACCTCCTACCCACCAGTTGGGCATCCAGTGAGCTTGCCAGAAAATGGCAGGTAACATTTCTCAGACTGTAGTTGATATCTTCTTAGGATACAAGAAAAACCTAAATAATCTAAGTTGAGAAGCATCTAGTCTTCTCTTTTCCAATGCTGTCCTGGCATCAACTGCAGGCAGAACCTACCTCTTTGAACTCTACTTATACTAGAAAACATGAAAGGAACAAAATCCCTTAAGAGACCATCTTATCTCATAAGGGAACTACCATTAGTGATTGGTGCTCCTCCAGTAGATAGTTCCAGTACACACAACAGAAGGCATGCATCACGTGTCCATATTATATACAAAATAATAATAATAAAAAACACCACATCTCCCTTCCTCTCATCCCATGGTGATCCAGAGGACTTCCCACAGAGGATGGGGGTTGTTTATACTAATGGTCTGCCACTTAGGCAAGAAGCAAGAGAAGTCAGTAGCCATGATATACAACATCTGTTTGAGCTACCATAAAAGAAATGATCCACTACTGGAAGAAAAAAAAAGGGGGGGGGGAGGGACTGACTTGCAGAATAACATGAAGATGAAACTGCCAAAATAGAAAACATGTCTGTTTGCAACTCCTGCTAAAGAAAGAAGCCCACTCACAATAAGGAGAATCCAGTAATTTGCCTTCTGCAGTGAAAGGACTCTTGCAACACATACAAGGTGTTTGAAATGTGAAACTTCCATGGAAAACTGGTGACAATATTCAAATGCTGTACAAGTTTACTACAATAAATAAATAATTCAACAAACAGCTATTAAGCAGTGTATTCAAAATAAATATTTCTTCCCATAGTGTTGCTTAGCATCTCATGCCACAGCCAGCTCAACCACCTTAACCAGCACACCAAGAATATTCATAGCTGGTCCCTCACCACCTCATGCCAGGGTGAGGCCCTTGGATGAATGTTCATCCCAGTCTTGTCTTCCCAAGCAGTATCAAACTGGTGCTATAGAGTAGTTAAGCAGAATCCAATTGTACTGGCCAATGGAATGCTTCTAACGTCGATGGCTTTCACTACATAAGGATGTGGCTTAATGTCGTGTATTATATTCTGTGCCATGTCAGAAAGAACACCAATGGTTTCAGAAGTAAAATTATACTACTACATATGCTCCAATTCAAAGCATTGGACTTAACTCATGATTTGGAAAACAAGGCTATGTATCAATATACGATGAATTACCAACTTAAAATCAGTTCCGGTAGGCTAGCAGAAATCATCTTCTTTAAGAAGAAAAAAAAAAAAAAAAAAAAAAAGGAAGAAAATAAGAAAGAAAAATATTGCATATTTCTACAAATACATACTACTCAAAGTATCTCTTCTGATACTTGGATGAGTTCTGTCCTGCAGTTAACTGACATCAACAGTCAAGCTGAGAAATTCTGAAATAAGAGAAAGAAAGGCAAAAACAGCTTTTTCACAGAGAGAGCTAAGACTTAACAAGCACAGCAGATTATGAACTATCTTACTAATATATATATATAATCTCTCTCTACTCTTGTAATCGTTTTCCACATCCTTTCAGAACATCCTTCAACTCTTACTAAGTATCATCTGCTCCATCTGGATAAGTCAATTAGCTTTTTTGAGCAGGTGCTTCTCATTTTCTGCTACCTGACAGAAAAACTCCTGAGTTTAAGTTATTTTAAAATACAAATGTCCAAATGCAACACACCACTATGTGGATATGATAATTAGGTTTGCAGAATGAGATGAAGATGACATCAAAAGTCATCTCTTCTTCCTTCTTCAGTTCCTAACCCTGCTTCTTATCAAGGCCCAAATCTGATAAGACGGTGGTCATTCATGCTCTACAAAGCAAATTGTGAGCAAATTGGACTGGATTTAGAAAGAGGAGAAAAGACAAGAGAAAGCAAGATGAGCAAAGATGGGTATAACTATGACAACCTGTAGCCAACACAAAAAGATGTTTGGGTTTGGTTCAGTACTGCCACGTTATCTTTGTGCTCTTCAGTGCTTAGCAAATTGTGAGAGAAAGTCTGCTGTTACCAGTCTCACCCAGCTGATGAAACAGCTGTCGAAGTTAATAGCTTCTGACCTCAGCTGAGAGGCTAGTCAGGATAGCATACAGGATAGCATAAGACTCACTATGTCTGGTCATCATTTAAATAAAAATAAGCAGAGACTTCTGATACAAAATCTGACATGTAAATAAAAGGAACAAAAAGTTAATTACCAAAAAAAAAAAAAAAAAGATATTAATATTGTGTAGGCATGTTGTTATATCAAACATTAGAAACATGCAAGGATTTAGTTTTAACTTCTGGAGTTTTACAAACGCCATGCTCCAGACTGCATCCGTCTCTAATAACTCTCAGTACCACAGCTGTAGAGTTGAACAACACTTCTAACAACACCAGCATGGCATTCACTTTTATGCAAGTATCTGAAGTAGATGAGAAGTTACTTAATGTCCCTTATTATTTTTTAATAAAATGTGAAAAGTTAAGAATACTGAAAGTTACTGAAAAGTAGAGCTGTGTGCCAGCAGTTTCCAGTGATGTCCTTACATGATTTTTCCTCCAAGTGACATCCAAATAGTTACAGAATTAATATATTCCAGAACAACACTCATCTAAAACTTTCTGTACCATGTGGTACTCCAGAGACATCTGGAGGATGGAAGAAATGGTTAAGAAAAATCACTGCATTGTACTGCATTATCACAGCACTAATTTAGGTTTCCTAAATTAGGCATAAGCAATTGGAGAGAAGGAAAGCACAGCCAGTGTCCTGCCACAGAATGTGGAGAGTCATTTTAGAGACAAAAAAATAAAAAGGGAGGATTCAAATGGAACACCAGAAATATGGTGAAGGGTGTAATGAAGTCATGTCATTCCCTGTTTGGAAACTTTCCAGGATTTCCATAATCAATAAATCTGTCTAGAAACATATATTGTGTCTTTATTGTGAGAAAGCAATTTAAACTTGTGTTTCAAGAGCCATACTGGAGCTTGCACACACATTTTACCCACCACCACAACCAAAAGCAGAGATCTCCAAACAAAGGTCAAAAAAAAAAACCCTCTGCATTAAACGTGTACTACTGCTAGAGTCTTATCTGTGTCCTCCTCAGTAGCACTTACCCAAGCCTTTATCTGTGGTAAATTCCCCTGCATGATGCCAAAAACAATACAGTAAATCATCGCCATGTGGATTTGTTCTCCCTCCACTAGATTTACTGGGCAGCAGGAAGCAAAACAAAAAAACCAGTCCCAACCAGCCTAACACAATACTGCCTCACTATCAGCCTTCTGTGTGTTAGGATGGTTGGGGCTCTCTAAATACCTCAGCGAGGTGTTTCAATGACTGAATGATTTTTTCTTTCCTTTTTTCTTTTTTTGATGAGAGACTTCACAGCAGAATAAAAAATGAACATTTTAAGTTTATTTTAAAGAAAAGTACATTCAAGCAATAAAAGAAGAAAGAATGATCAAACAAGATGTTTTTTTTGTTTAATACAACTACTGTATGTTAATACAACTACTTTCAAAAATAAATAAATAAACTGACTTTTGCTTTTAGTAAAAAGAGACAGGTTATTAAAGTCAATGAAATAGTCACCCTCAAACGCTAGCACAGGGCAAAGAACCACCTCACCCTACCAGAATGGATCAAGACCTATGTCCCAGCTGAGTTGTATAAACTAACTTGTATCATTCAGGCTGAGCCATGGCATACCTACAAAGACTTGAGCAGTCTACATGCATTTGCAAACAGAGGCCATTGCATCAAAGGTCACCAAAGGCTGCCTAAGATACTACGTGGTTTGCCATGACTATGAACATAAAACATGGCAAGATACCTTTTTTCTGAGCTTTTTTGATTTAGAAGCTCTGAAGAAAGATATTCTGGCCCAATCCCGCTTCAGTGTGTTTGGCTTTAGATATTTTCCTCTCACCTACATGTCCTTTTCCATCCCACTATTTGAACAGCAATGTTATCACAAAGCACAGATGCAGCTGACTACCACAGAGACAGGCATTTCTGAGGGAAAGGGAAATAGTACCAGAAAACAGCACATAAAGGAGAAGGCAGGAGCATGGAGACAGAACTTTCTTGCCTGTGCTCCCTGCCCACTTTGCTGGCTCACCACAACATGCTCTGTTTGTTGCTTCCCTTCCATCCCCTCTTGGTTGTCTGCTCAGGACTTAGTAGTATTTCTGCGTGGCAAAGAAAAGTACTGTGCATAAAACTGGCTTGCTGGATTACCAAAACAGAGAAGAGATGCATAAATAGAGGGAGACATAGAAAGAAGAACTCAATGACTTAAAAGAAACACCACCACACAAAAACTGAAAAAAGCCATTTTAAAGAAACCAGGCCTGTACGTGTGTGTCAGGTTTACAAGACTGCAGGCTCCTTGGAGCGGGGACCACGCAAGACAAGGTGCTTATTCAGTGCTCGTGTACAAGCTTGCCATCAGCTGAGGCTGCGTTTGGACATGACCTCACCCTAAAAACATCCCCCTTCATCACAGTGGTCCTTGAAAACTGCCTCCTGGCTAGCTGATCCTTGTTATGGATTTCACAGTAGCTACCGGTTATATTTGTATAAGTAAGGCTTTTTTTTTTTTTAA
>NC_048895.1:45508864-45528501 GCF_011077185.1 Oxyura jamaicensis | reverse complement strand
AAAAAAAAAAAAAAAAGAGAGAGAGAGAGAGAGAGAGAGAGAGATACCTGGGGAGTAGCAGGGGGAAAGAAGTAAAAAAGCACGTCTGAACAGATGATCTCTACCGTCCCCCCTCCTGCTGCTAGAAGCTTCCCACTCAGCTTCTGCTCCTATTTGTTCATCTTTTTCTGGCAAGAAATGCTCTTAACTGTGTTAATTTTCCTCTTTGTGGGTTAATGTTGGGTAACGTGCCTGCAATTGCCCACAACTAATAGATTTCCAGTGATTGACTTTACTGCACTCCTGGCAGTAAGTAGGACACATTTCTTGAACCAGGGTCATTTTAAGGGATTCCAGAAAGTACCCTCAGACATTTCATGGCTTCATTTAAACAGCTACTTTCTTGGTTCCATGCAGGATTTTGAGCAGGAGGACAGTATCTTCAAAGGGAGGTCACTATCCCCCTGAATATTAAGTGAGAACCGTTTCAAGAGTTTGTACAAAGCATGAGGCATGACCTTTTTTCATTTATTTATTTAAGGCTAAACTTGGCAGATATGAAAATATCCAACTGTAGTTAGACAGCCATGATCTCAGCCTCTGGCTGTGCAAAGACATCTTAAATCTGTAGGTTCTGTGCAGATCCAGGGGATTTTGCCAAAATCTTTCCTGAATAAAATTAAATATTCCTTCATGTTGAGCTTTACAATTTTTGTTCCCCTCTCTTTCATAGTCTATTATAATCCCAAATTAAAAATACATAATGCTTTAGGATTAGCAGTGCTTATTCTCCAGTTTCCCGGCCAAAAATGACTGCTATCATTCTTTAATTATTAAAAAAAGGCGAAAAGTGTCGCACATCTGCCTTTAAAAAAACAGCCAGGCAAAGCCAGTTCCTAATTAATCTTTGTTTACCTGGAAGTGATACAAGGAGAAGGTGGGAACACTTTGTCCTACCACAAAATCTCTGGAACGCTGACACCCGAGGCCAGGTTGTAGTTACAGAACAAATGCAACTTGCCAAGGTCATCCTATAAGAAACTGCTTACCCAAAGCCATTCACATCATTAGATGCAAAGGCCTACATAAAGAATCATATAGATGCTTTGGCCTTTCAAAACTCGGTAAAAGCCTTACAGACAATATATGTGTACATGCATAACTGCATCAGTCTCTTCCCCTCCTCGGATTTAGCAGCTTCACGTCTTCGTGAAAACCCTTCCAAAGCTGCTTGTGCAGCATTAGTAGCACTGTAGTTGAGGTTTCTTCGTAAATACTGGCTACCGCTGGACAAGACCATGCTTTCATTTTTTACAGGGCAGAGCAAAGAAGATAACTACCTGCAGCTTTCTGTCTACCTATGCAGACAAACAGTGGTGGGTCTCTTCCCCAAAATTTAGCAGAGGAAGGTGTGTGGCTAGGTCATAGTTGTCCTCCTGTGTGGTTTTACATCTGCACACTGCCACTGTTGCTGCGCAAGCTGTAGGTTTCCCATCTAGTCAAATCCTGCATCTCACGTGCATCTTCAACTGTCTGCCTAAATCTCAGCATGCAGTTCTTAAATACTGCAGTGAAGTCCCAAGCACTTTCATACTCCCTCATGCTAATTCAAGCATATACAGTTTGAAAAAAAAAAATAAATAGTGGCATACCATGCACTAACAGGCCACACAAGCCAAAAGACTAGTGTTGCAACAATGCTGAATGTCCAAACAGGACCTTCTGAAGAAAAGTATCTGTATGTTAGGAATCAACCTATTTCATGCATCAGCACCAAAACCAAATGCAGTTTCCATGATTTGCCTTAAAACCCTGTATGGGCCACAGCACTGTCATCTGGACTCAGAAGTCCATTGCAAGAAAGTGTTGCAGTTCTTCCCATACCATAAACAAAACAAAACAAAGCAACAACAAAAAATCCACCAACAATCCCCAAAATGCTGATGGCAAGGATGTTGATTTATCCAATGCAAATTTTGGCCTGCATAATTTTTATTGCATTTTCAAGAAGTTACTGGCTTCATAAGAAGCCAAGCATTCCTTAAAATGAGGGAGAGTGGCAGAGCAGCGAGAACTGACCATAGCTCCATCCACACAGTCGAGGACCAAGGACACTTCATGTCCTATGGGCATGTTCACCTGTTAGTTACCACTTCCCAGATAAACTGTGATGAGCCCTTTTTTTGATTTGGCCTTGGAAGAGACTAGGAGCACTCACACAGTCTTACATTAAATATTGTCTGGAGATGGAAAATAAAAGCAGAAAAGCAGGAGGAAGGCCACTTACTCAACTGCCTGTTAACAGTCTCTATGTGTGAGTGCTCCCAGTCTCCTTCCTGGCAATGTCACGCAGAGCTGAAACCACCTGTAGGTTGTTAAATTTTCTTCCCAAAGACAGCTGGAGAACTTGCATGGGCAGTTATAATGGAGACCTACCATCTAATCTTACTCATTTGCAAACCGTAGTTACTAAGCATAACATTAGAAAGAGATTAACCATATACAGAGTGGATCTGCAAAGCCTGAACAATAATTATAGGCAGCAAAAGCCCATCTTGGCTGTAGTCAAGCTAAAGGAAATATAACAGAAAGACACTGCAGGTGAAAAAGGATTTAAAAGTGAAACTTAAGTCGGGACTTTCCATGGGAATGGTCAAGAAAGCTAACCTGATCACAAACAGAACAGTTAACTTGCTTACATTACATAGATACTCATAATACTTGGTTATGCTAACCTAGCAGTTGCATACAAATTTAGTAAATTTTGTAAAAATTGTTATAAAAAGGTCTATTCTCGAAGATAGTGTTCTTTTGATGTTTAGTCCATGCTCATGCAGAGGCTGCCATCTCCATACACCCTGAGATCTTTGCTTTGTGGCTTTTGCAGCTTTAATCTCTAAGTTAAATAAGATTTCCCTTGAAGAGTGGCTGTCTATTAGTGATTTCCCAGTAAAATCTGAGGGTTATCTTTGTTTCCTCTCTCATTTATTTATTGTTATTATCATTTCATATTGCTGTCATGTATGACTCCTCCACCTCTGATCTTCATGGCACTGTTTTTTTATTTTTAATTCTATCTATTACCAACTGCCCCTCAGTTGAGATAAAGGACTTGACTAAAACACAGTGTGGAAGGCTTTAATACAGCTTGACACGTGAAATACAGTTGCTTATTCCACATGTTAGCAGACATACTAGGAATGAGCTTAGGAACACAAGCTCAATTGCCTAATGTGTGGGCACACCTTAAATGTCAACATTATTAGCCATCACACTGTGACTGAAGTGATAAACACACAAACCTAATATATTCAAGCCCATCGAACCCAGACAGAGTCCCTCTTCTCCTCCTCCAGCATAAGCCACAACTGTTGCTCAATGAGTTGCCAAGGTTTCTGCATTGTCACTAGTAACTCAAAAGCATGATTGTGCCCAAACACTACAGAACCTTTAAGGCCATGGGGAGAATGTACAAAGCAGCTTTATTAATAAACTAGTGCTTTATTAGCAGTCATTACAGCCTCTGTTTATCCATGTTATTAACACAATGCCTTTTAAAAAATAAATAAATCGTCAATTTCACGTCACTTGGCGTTCGCAGCTCTCCTTCTTTCCTATAGAGAAGCATCTGACTGTGATATGTTCAAAGCCCATGGCAAGCTGGTGATGAAGCCATAAAATGCAGCCCTCTGACAACACTGTTCGGTCAGGTGAAGGCGGACACGGATCCTCTCATACATTACTAGTAAGGGTAGTAGATACACATTCCTTCGCTGACCAGGAATAGGGAAGCTGCTTCATTTATTCTTTTTTTAATAAAAGTAGAATAGCTAAGGAAAACAAACAAAAAATACAACACAAGGTCAGGGCAATGCAGGCAGATTCATACAGATATTCACTCTACCAGAAATCAAAGAAAAACTGCTAACTTTTCACTTTGCTTCATCTGAAAGATTAGCCACGTGTTTTCAATTTCACTTCATTTTGATCCTCCCACCTTTATGATTTTCCTTTGGTTTTAGAAGGTATTCTAAGTCAAGAGCCTTCCTTCTGTGTCAGCGAGGGTCTCTCTTGCCCAGGCAACACCACCACAAGTTGAGGGAGCATATGAGGCTGCTCAGGCTCCCTGCACAGTCCGTGGGATGTCTCCTTAGAAGATCTTTTCCCCAAATGCTTCCTCTCCATTGACTAGGGGCAGGGAAACAGCAAGAAGCAGGCGTGGAGTCAGCCAACTGTACAACTTGACTGCATCTAATAGCGGCTTCTGCCTTGAGTCAATGCTCACTGGTAGACTGGAGCATCTCTGTCTCAGGGCTGGGGCCAGGACAGGAGGAACAGATCAACGAACATCTTGTGCTCGCAGCCAGATGGAAGCAGGGCTACAGCATCATCATGGCAGGAATTATCCTAGAGCTTCACGGAGCCATAACTGGAGTCCCATCACAAAGATTCAAGAGATGGTTTTCCAGGAAAATGGTTATTTAATCAAAGTCCCACTCTCAGAAGACACTCATGCACGCAGGAGACTTTGCTGTTTTTCACTGAAGCTTCAATTTCTGACACTCTCGGCATTTTTATAGCATTACCATACATGCTACATGAGCAACATAGCTGAAATATCTAAATGCCCACAAAGAATTAAAAAGTCATCCATATTTTTAAAATGTTTGGATAAATTTATTTCTAGGGCAAGTCCATAATTCATCCAAAGTCACGCTTTCCAACCAAAGCAACTATGTCAAGTACTTAAAATATCAGCACTGTCCCCTATGGCTCTGCCTCATGATGTCGGTCAGGATAGCTTCTTTCCCCTAGAATGCAGATAGTGACCTCACTTCTTGCTAACAGCGGCTCCAGACCAAGCTGTGCTATGCAGTAGTGCACATGCCCTCTCCTACATGGAAACACCAACTCAGCAAAATGCTTAAGAGTAAGCCTTTTATTTTACCTCAAACAAGGCTCATAAATTTGTACCTCAGCTTACACTAACATACCTTTCTGAAACAAATGGGAACAGCAGAGCTCCTCAATAACCTTTACGAGACAGTGGATGGGAAGGCAAGTCAGCAACAACCTGAGGAAGATACTTTTTTCCCTGGAGTGCTTACAATGCTATTTTACAGCATATGTACCTTGTCCATGCTCTCTCTCTTCCCAAGCATTCTGAGTTTTCCTTGGCTTTACATCTTTCCAGCGTTCTGTTTGCAGCTCCACATACTTTGAAGTGGGTTGGTAAAGCTGACTTCCCTTTCAGCATGTTGCATTTGATCCTCTGAAACTAAAAGTTAGACCCAATCTTTCCTTTCCTTCCACAGCATCTGGAAGGCAAATCCTTGACTGTTGCAGGACAAAATAATGAAAAAAAAAAACAAAATCTAACACAAGAAACAACCAGTAACCATCAAGCTAATCAGCTTGGAAAGCATGATCCACCCCCCTCCCCCCAAAATAACCGTTAAAGAACCGTTGTTATATTTCTGTGCCCCTTCCATCAACCCCTCCCCCCTCCTCCAGTGACAAACTTTGCTGAACAAAGTCAAAACTATAACTTTTGTTTCCTTTGTATTACAATATTGGCACAATAAATAAATAAATAAATAAATCTGTACAGTATGTCCCTTCTCTTACCCATGTCCTCACAAATGCATAAACCTCTGTTGTTAAACTTCTTAAGTAGCCAGATCTTCCAGAGTGGGATACAGAGGTACAGTGGGCTTGTTTATTTCATGGATCAGAAGCTAAAGTGGAAAGAAAAGAATGACCAGAACACACAAGATGGAGAAGAGGAAATACAGGAGAAACCAAAGCCTCTAATAGCACTCACAAGGGAAGAACTGCTTTGCTTTTCCACCTGCATCACAGAAACACGAAGAACAAGAGCATGCAGAGCTCAAATCCCAATTGCCCCATATGTGATAAAACCACAAATGGAGTAAAGACTGTAACTGAACCAATAATGACAGAGCATGAGGTTAAGGGTGGAATTCCAATGCAGAATTTTGTGTTCAACTCTGATTTCCATTACATCAATGCAAGCCTTCAAAAAAAAAGGCAGAACTCAATCTTCTATGTCTGATGATCCCAAATTAAGATTTAATAATAATAGCTTTAATAATAATAGCTTTAATAATAATAGCTTTATACCAGACAAATGTGTTCAAGACAAGTGTGAATATTAAGCACTCAAACAGGTCATCTAGTATTAGTCAAAGACTAGTTCAGCATTAACTGCTCCCCCTAGTAATTACTAGGGAAGTATCCTTTGCATAAAAGTGATTCTTAGGCTATTAAGGCTATCCTTAATAATAACTGAGACCCTCAAAATCCTGCAAACATTTCCTTATGCACATGATTAACATCTATGCACATGGCTGGTCACATTGAATTAAAATAAATTAATCATGTATTAAAAGTCACTCTTGGGCAGAGGTGTTCCTAGGAGTTCAACTTTGCCTCTGGAAGTGTTTTGCAACAGTTGTCTCTCTAGAGACCAGTTTTGTAAAGCACAGAAGTCTCTCAACTATCATTCATATTTATGACAATGGAGACCATTCAGCACCCTCAGAAACTGGACCACAGGGGAGATGGAGGAAGAAATGCATTTATTTATCTTCATACACAATCCAGAAACAGAAAGAGCAGCCCATTGAGAATTTAGAGTTTCTTCCTCCCCTGAATCCATCAAATCCATCATACTCACAAATCTCTGCAAGAAAATGTCCAAAATGCTGTATTCTTCTATACCCAGAAACTGCTGGATAATAATAAGCAGCATTACTGAATAATTTAAGCACAATGTCATGTCCTGAGAAGTGTCCATATTTTGTTTGGTTTTAAACCAACACCCTCCATTTTTGCATCATCCACACTAGCTTTCAACACATCTGTAGAAAACAGGGATTCACAGAAAACAAGATTCTTCCCTTGATTTTTCTGTGCCACTATTTTGAGCAATGGGCTTATCACTGAAGGGAAGCCCTCTGCTTCAAATGCAACTGAAAAATATCTTTGCCATTCAGCTGGTGCTGAAGCCAGAAAGAACTGGTCAAAAGGCAGGAGTCATCTGCTGAAATACAGTTGCCTACATCTATGCTAGATGTTTGGGCTACTTTTGTATTCAGTTGGCAGAAACAGCACTTCTCAGATGTGATTCTGCTGACTAAAGGTAGACTTTCACTTTGGGAAGAGATGAATAGCACCCTGGAAGTGTTCTGCTTCCTGACAACAAAGGGAGGCCAGAGAGCTGCATTTCAACAGATGAATCGCCCCTTCTCCACGCTGGGTGTCACTGACAAGGTGCCACAAACACACTGAATGACCACACCTGGTTTCTCTGGGGAGGCCCTATCAGCTTTGCCAGAGTTTCTGCAAATTAGGTAGGTACAAGTAAACCAGTACAGTTGCCCTACTCCATGCACAGTCATTGGGAAGAAAGGGACACCTCTGAGAGACAATTCAGCCCATGTAAAATTGGAGTTTTCTCTAAAAATGCCACTGTGTCTCTACAGGCTTCAGGTATGAGCCTTAGAGGCTCACCTCTAAATACAGTGACGCAGTGAAGTGCCGTGGGTTAGACACATGGGCTCAGGCTCTCGCTGTCAAGAAGCTGGAAGATGCTGAACACTCTCATCCCTTACCTCTCCTCCACAACAGTGAGGCTTGAAACATGTGGCATCCAAAGCGTCAGACCCTACTATACCAGGCGAGGTTACGGTATGGATTACAAAGTCCTTCATAGAATGCTTTGAAGAAGAGTAAAATCAAAACCACACCAGAGAAGTCAAAAAAAAAATCCATATCGTGGCCTACATAGAGTCTGTCCACCCACAGCTTTGCCAACGGAGGATAAACAAGGGCTGAATGAAACTCCACAAGCACACGCTTCAGTTGGCCACATACCCAATGGAGTCTGGAGCAGCTAAGAATGAGTAGGCCCTCTCACGATTTAAAAACAGAAATGCAGACCCTCAAAAAAGCAGCAATGGGCTTGTTAGCGACGTGTGCCCTTGCTTTACCAGGTGACACGGAGACTTAAGATGGCGGACCGGGGCTGAGGCCCTCCCGCCCTCACGCTTCTGCCGCTGGGAGAAGTCACCTCGTTAGCCAAGGACAGCAGAGCTCCGGCGTTCGAGTTCTGCAGGAACACAGCATTTGGCAGCCTCCAGAAATCTGAGCTCTCTATTTTTCTTCCCTTCGTTTACTAATGCCCATTTCCCCTTCCCCGCCTCCCTGCTCCCAGTGCACACACGTTATAACGCTAAAGCCCGGCGGTTACATGGCTTTTCCATACTTCTGGGCAAATGCTGCACGCGCTCACTCCAAACTAGCAAGCATGCCTCTCTACAGGGGCAGTAAGCCTACTGCAGGAACACGGTGCTTTGCACTGAAATCCTTCGGATTAATCCAAAAAATCACCTGTGCATCTCATGCCTGCAGAAAGCCTCACACCCACCATCTCACACAGAAATACGCTCACCACAGCATTGTGATACATGGCACACTCCTAATGGTTTCTACAGCTACGTACCCACAGACAATGTAATTAACAAGCCACATTCCTTCCTGTGAAACACAAGGCAGACAATAAACAGAAGAAAAGTTCACAAAAATAAAATCTGAGCTCAGAAATACAACTAAATTTTAATTTCAATTTCACCATTTACTGTGCCAAAGACTACAAAAGCCCGGATTTCCTAGGTACAGTGCAGGTTTTCAATCAGTTTGATTTACAAAATATCTTGTGTCCACTTAGAAGGAAAACGATACCTTATTTTCTCTCTTTGTATACACATCAATGCTTAATTAAATATTCCTTTGGTTTCCAAAAAAAATACAAGTTTAAAGTTATATTTTGTTTTCTGTTTCTTGTTACATAACCAGAAGTGTCATAGGAAATACTATTGTGGAGTTAAAAAGAAAAAAGAAAAAACAAAAAGAAAAAAAAATGAAAGAAAAAGAAAAAAGAAAAAAAAAAAAGAAAAAAAAAAAAAGGAAATCCAGACACACACCACTGCATCACAATAATTTGTAAGGTGTTCCTACACCCACTAATGGCATACATTTAAATTAAAATTACATGTAATCTATAGCCAAGTTTCAGGTCTCTGCTGAATGCCCTTCCTGTGTTTAACCTCATCTATCGCTGACAAAGATGTAAGATTTTCCAGGTTAGCAACAGCAAAATTCCACATTGCAAAAAACATTGAATGCTGTCATGCAAATAAAGTAATTCACAGTGTCTGAAAATGTCCCTCAAATGTCAAGATTGGTCTTAAGCAGACAAATGATAAGAAAATCTGGACATGAATCTTATTTTCTTGTGGGAGAGCCAAGCAATTTAAAACCAACAACCACATAAACCCTAAGCCATATCTTTTGAAAGAGATGGTGAATCACTAGGAGTGCTCCTTCCTAATGAAACCAGAAGAGCACACCAGTCACTGTAGTGGAGACATTTCATTGCAAAAAGCAAAAACATCCATGGTGGTGAGTGAATTTCATGATCTGGGCGACTCATAACACGACGAGCCTCCACATCCTTCACAAAAAGGGCCCCGGACTCCATGTTGGAGAACACACTCCTTCCATCCCTGACGGCTCTCTGCCCAGGCTTACACCTGCCCGGACAGAAGCAGCATATTTCTGAATCTGAGCAGACAAAAAGACACACTCGCAGGGCCACCTGAACACACTGCATCCCCACCGCCTGCCATCGTGGTCTCCAGAGCCATTTGCAACAGCCTGAAACACTGCTCTGAATCCAACTGGTATTTTTGTCTCTTGCCTGCAATCCAGCTCCAGCCCCAGAGCACTGTAGCTGAGCTTGGTTCATCTGGGCCCACTTAGTCGAAACAAACACAAGGAAGGGAACCCACTGGGCTGGCTGAGCAGCGAGAAATTCGGCTGCAGAACGCCCTCCCTCACACTTGTGTGCATAGCTGATTTTACACCACCCAGCCTCTACATCGATATTATCTTGTCAAAAAAGTGCAGAGCAGCTTTCACCACAAATACTTGGAGCTTGAAAATTATAGCAAAGCACCAAGTCTGGGGAAAAACCAACTTTAGCTGGATGCAAAGTGCGCTGCAAGTGCAGCATTGGAAGCCTTGACATGATGCAACCAAAATCACACCAGGGATGGGGGCTCGCCGAAGGAAGCGGGACCCACGCGAAACCACAACGTCTGTACCAGGTGCCTCCAGATCACCGGCTGCCCAAGCTGAGAACAGCCTGCGAGCAGATTTACACGAGCTACAAATCAATGAGGCAGCATGGCTATACCACCGCCAGTGACGAGCAGCGGCGGGGAAGGCAGACAGACCTCCCAGCGGACACGCAGCCCCCCTCGGCTCCCCACCCTCGCCCCCTTCCCACTCCCCATGCCCTTGCCGCTCTTAACCCTTCCCCTGGCAGAAGTTCGCCGTCAGCGCGGGGGGACCAGCCCTGCTGTGTGGAGCCCGTCGTCGTGGGAGCAGCCTGGCCTACACGCCCAAGTCACCCCACTGTCGGTGGGCTGCGGGAGGCCAGCCGGGCCGACACGCTCCTGCGGTGGGCTGCCGGCTGCCCACCGCCCGGCCACCTGCAGGCCTCCGCCGCCCTACCTTGCTCCTCGCCGGCCCCAAAGCAGGCTCTGGGGTCCTCAGGGGAGAGCTGGGCTCCGCCGCCCTCCAGGGCTTTGCGTTTCTTCGACATCTGGTCGGTGTTTGGGAGTTGAGTTTCTCCTCTCTCTCTCTCCGGGGAGATGAGTGTGTGTGGAGAGAGAGGGAGAGTGTGAGAGAGAGACACGGGGAGGGAGAGAGAGAGAGATTGAAAGAAATCGCTGCTTAAAGAGAGGGGAAGAGACTTTGGAGTGGCTGGAGAGCAAGTAGGAGGCAGGGACTAAGTGGAGAAATCCTACAAATCACAATCCCATCAATTTAGCCCCACGTCTAAAGGGGCTGTTTAGGTCCCCCCCTTCCTTGCTCATTCATCTGAGCGTGTGTGAGTGAAAATTGGAGAGGCAACAGTCCTCTGATGTTTTTCCAAATGTTAGCGGGTAGTGTTTGTTGTTTTTTTTTTTTTTAAAAAAATATATTTATAAATAAATGTTGGGGGGGGGGGGGGGGGGAAGTGGGGAGGATGAGAGGATTAAAAAGCAAACCGGGAGCAGAGGAGGAGGGATGACAAGAGCCTGCAGGTGCAGGGAGGCTAAATTCCCTGCAGGGGTCATGTGCTGCGGGAGCCGGGGATCCTGGGCTCCCCGGGGCTGGCGGCGGAGGGCCGGGGCCAGTGGGCGGCGGGGGCGGCTCGGCGGGGGCTGCGGCTGCGGCGCCTGCGGGGAGCTCGGGGCTGCGGGGGGCTCGCACCCCGCCAGTTCGGCTGCCAAGCCAGCACCCCCGCAGGAGGTCGGTCGGTCGGTCGGTCTGTCTGTCCTCCTCGGTAACCCTTTCGGTGCTGGGCGCGAGATGCCATCCCCTGGGGATCCCGAGCACCCCCGCACCCCCCCTCCCCGCCACCTGCCCCCTCTCCTGGCGCACTTGGAGGCTCGCTAGCGGTTTTTCGCGGTGGGGGGGCGTTAGGGGGGAGGACACAACTTACCCTCCAAACTATGCACAAGCTCGTCTCTGCTTTCCCCTTCAGATCAACTTTAAAGAGCAGACTGCCGGTCCGGGAGGCAAAGAGGCAGGGGAGGAGAGGGGAAATGGCTTAGGAACAGCGGCTGCCAAGCGGGTGAAGTTCAGGGCACAATCCCGGCTCGTCCACGCTCCGGCAGCCCAGCATCTTCCCGCGGTCTGGAGAACAAGGTGTTCAACAAGTCTTCCTTGTTACCCGAAATTGATTGATGATGGCTTTCCCGCCCGGCTGTATTTAACAGAGCGATGCGGAGAGCTACTCTGATGAGCAGGATGTTTTAGAGGAGCTCGCTCTACAGCAGCAGCTTTAATTTCTCTCTCTCTGTCTCTCCGTATACATACATACAAACACACGTACACACGCACACCTGTGTGCATGTGTATGTACAGAGAAATAAAAATATAGCACTGTATCAGTACGGTGGTGGGTCCATAGGATCTTAGAAAAGCCTGCCTGTCGGCTGCGTGGAAGTTAAAGAGTTTTTCTTAAGCAAAAGGGGCTGATGCTTGGACACATCTCACGTCCAACAGGAGGCAATGACGTCTGTAGCTTCATTGCTATAACAGCACCAAGGCTGCAATTGCCATTCACTGAAATGATAAGGGGCGCTCAGACGTAAGCAGTCTGGACCTCTAGCAAGAGACTGAAGCGAAGATGATTTTTCCCCTCCCAAAACAAATAATAATGCTAAAAAGCACCTAAGGAAAGAGACGGGGGAGCGGGGAAAGGAATCTAGGTCTTGCAGTCACACGCTTCTGCAACATGATCCTCCAGCTCCAGAAACATTTATTTTTTGCAGCTGACTAGACTTTGGGAAATTTCAATGTATTATGATTGCTCGGGCGGGGGGGCGGGGAAGGATTTTTTTTTCCCCTTAATTATTTCTGTCTCTCTTCAAGCAGGCATTGATGAGAGCCTCCCCCCTCCCCCCCATCCTTCCAAATATATTTAGGATCGGGTGCATGCTGAAGTGTTTCTGATCTTCTTAAGTAGTAATTTTTTGCTGTGCAGGCTGCAGAGATTTTTTTTTTTTTTTCAGCGCTGGAAGGTGCTTACAAAGGCAAAAATAAAAACAATTATAATAATAAAATAAAATAAAGCCAACCGAAAGCCGATGCTAACCAGCCGGCTCCCTTCAACCTGGGGTCACGCTCGCACCGCCACGGCTTTCACCGCATGCGGGGGCTGACGATCCCGGGGGGGGTCCCTGGGGGGCTCCCCCCGGCGCCGTGGAGCCCCCCCCCCGGCCCCGCGCTCCCCCGGGGGCGGGCAGCGCCCCTGCCGGCCGCCCCAGCCCACGCGTGTCCGCGCCGCCCCCGCGCTGCGGAGCGGAGACGCCCCTGATCCGCGCCTCGGCTGCGGCCGCGGGTGCCCTGCGGCTGCTGCGGAAGGTCCTGAGGTGGCCCCGCGGGCCGGGAGGCGCCCCCCAGCTCTTCGCCCCCAGCCGCTCCCGCTGCAGTACGCAGCCCTGGGGCACGGCTCGTTTGTCCTTCCAGCGCTGACAAGCAGCCGATGGCTACTTGCCCAAAGCATTAAGCCGGCTCTGTGCTAGAACAGTTTGACACGCTGGTGATGTAAGTGGGATCACTACAAGCCTGAGTCAGGTTCGCTGTCTGCTGGGAACACTGACAAGGTGCCGAGTCCTTTCTCCTCTCAAAGTTTATCTCGGTGAGAAGGGAAAACAGCAAGCAGCGCCTGCAGCAGAGGACGCGTAAAGACTCTCTTGCTAGCATGGATGTTAAATTCGGCATTCGCGATGGCCTTTGATATATCTGTTATCTCCCACATAAGGTTGTGGTAAGATTTGGCTGCAAAGCAAAGGAGGAGGTTTTCAAATTGGCAGCAGGAGATGCCTGCTTTCTTACACTGTCTGGTTTAGTAAAATGCCTATTTTTGTGAATGATTTGTGGAGTTTTTCAGGACCTAGTAGCACATCCCTTTCCTTCAGAAAGATGCCCTAAAAATTTACAGGGAACATACTTGTCAAGTTTTAGAGACAATCCTATGCCACTCTATATATCCTCTTAAGTACTAAATTTGTGCTTAATTTATTTTTATTTTCACCCACCAGCACACAGAAAGCGATACTCTACCATAATATAAAACATTGCATTATCCCACTGCTGTGTTTTAGGAAGTTCCCATCAAGATCTGCCTTTACACAAGAATTTCCAGAAAGT
This sequence comes from Oxyura jamaicensis, assembly GCF_011077185.1. Taxonomy (NCBI): domain Eukaryota; kingdom Metazoa; phylum Chordata; class Aves; order Anseriformes; family Anatidae; genus Oxyura; species Oxyura jamaicensis. Next base: position 45,514,728 of record NC_048895.1, on the reverse strand, counting down.
TACTATCATGCTGGTAGATCATGCTCTTATTAGGGAATCATGGAAATCAGGGTGGAACTACAGAACACAGATCATTGCCTGGGGGTGTACAGGGTAATTCCATCCACAACAGTCTCTGAGGCTGTACCAGTCAAGCTTTAAGTCTAACTCCCTTTGAGATGTTATTCCATCCTATTAAATCTTGCCAAAGGAAAGCTTTCTGTCATTATCCCTGAGTGCTCTTTTTCTTTAATTTCTTCCCACTACGTACAAAAAGATTTGGGCCATTTAAAGAAGCCACCTTCTCCATCAGTTAAACTCTGACGTGTACAACAGGAGCGAAGGAAGAAGACAGCAAGGCAGTGCCAGTTTCCATGTTCCGTACCAACAATGGCTTTCTTTACTCACAGTCTGGCACTGACTCTGCACTTTAAAACTCTCTGGGACGATCCCAGAGGGAGGATGAAGGGCAGAAGATGGCGTGCTGCTCATTGGCTGCATGTGGTCATACCTCTCACACCCACCTCCAAATGAAGGCTGCCTTCCCTCTTTGCCTGGCGCTGTGAGTAGCTACCCCTCAGGCCTCAAGGAATAAGGTATAATATGGTGCCTGAGAGCCCTGCTATTAGTTCATTTTTCATGCTCTGAGAAGTAATTAATTTCTATGGTCTCCCACTTAAATTTCAGTGCCTTGGTAACTTCTCTTGGCTAGGACTACATGCACTGTTTTCTTTTGGTGGACTGGGCAAAGAACCACTTAATGTCACCAAACTTAAGCAAGTGGCATTCAGTGTATAAAGTCCAAAGTTTTTTCATTAGAAGAGAGTAAATTCCTGATCTAAACCTCACAAAGCTGAGTAGGAACCCTTGCATCGCAGCCATCAAGCTCCAAAGACACCCAAACTTTGGGCTTCCAGAGCTAGGCCTTGTGACCTGCAGTTAAGGCCCTGCTAAACACAGTCACACTCAGAGATAGACCTGAAGCACTTTTGGGCTTTGGACTGGGTATTTTTCTCACATGAGTCAATAACTGAAATCATCAGTCAAAAGACCTTCAATAAGTACAGCTCAGTTTGCAAACACTTTACTTTTTGCTTTATTTTTTAAAGCACTACCAGACTAGCATGTCAATCATCTTCACAAAGGACCATTCATGGTGTTCTTCAGTGACTAGTCAGTCTAAATGCAACATATTTTAAAAGGATATAAAATTTAAAGTTCAGAGGAGATAGAAATACCATTGGTTGAGGCAAACTTGGCTCTGTACAATACACACTACCCAGAACCCAACACCGAAGACGTAAGACCTAGAGAGATCTTACACTGCAAGTCTGCTTTCTCTTACTTTCTTCTCACATGGCTAACTCAGTTCAGAAATATTTGACCCAGCAATACTTACCAATACTTAACAAGCAGCACAGTGAAAGAATCAATTCTCTTTCACACTGTGCTATACTATCACTTTTCCTGAGCAGTTTCCAATTTTTACTTCTTATGTCTTTAGGAGGATACTTATAAAACACTGCTCCAGATATTGCAAACATCTGTATCATTAAAGCCCTCTCCCAACTCAAAGCAGTTATTTTGGTAAAGTGTCCCTGAACTGTGAATACACTCTTGCACATCTTGACAGAACACTTAGCATTTATATAGCATTTGGTTTTGTCTTCAAAGTGATTTGCTAGCATGAGCTAATGTATCCTTACAATACCCAGAACAGTTGGTAAATTTTATTATCCTCATTTTATAAATTGGGAAACAGGAGCAGAGAGGTGAAGAGTCTGTTCTATCATCTTTACTCACACTGATTACTGCCATAATCCTTGGCTAGTTCCACTGCTTTGAGTAGGAATCCTTGCACAATAAGACACTACTTGATATGGCTAAAAACCATGGTGTCTTCCACTGAGGGATCTGAGCAAGGCCTTGCAGAGAGTTTTGTGCAGGTTTAGAACTGAAATGTCTCTTTCGTAATCTTTTGCTTCACCCACTTTCCCAATTTAAAAACAAAGCCCAGAACATGCCTCCGTATCTGTCATTTTTTCACCCCACAAGCTAATTTGCAGAGGTCATAATGATCAAGTAGCCCCACTGCACTGACATTACATACAATATGAGTTGACACATAGCACAAAGAAAACTCAGAGGACTGACGCAGTTCCCAATTTCTTGTGCTATGAAAATGACCACCTTTTTGATCTCCTAATTTAACAATACAAATGAGGGGGGTGAAGGCATATTTAAGTTTCATAGGAAATTAAGCACTACTGGGAAGGTGGTACAAAGTCGTTTAAAAAAAAAAAAAAAAAAGCCGCCTCTGTTTTTAAATACTGTTCTTCCAGCATGAAAATCATAATCTAATTTCATAACATTCATTTGAATTTTCACAGGATACATGAAAATTGGTACTTTAATCTAAAGATGCTGAATTTGCTCCACTAAGTTGGAGAGAACTGGGTGTTATCACCTTGAAGAACAAAGTTGTTTTGTCCACTTTTCTGTCTCCTGCAAACACCTCCTATTTCTTCAACATATATGGCCATCAAGTCTTGAGCCATGTCTCCTCATAAACCTTAGCTATTCTATCAAGAGATACTACTTGTGTAGTAGCATTTTTAATTGTAAAAATATGGTGGCTGATTTTGCACAGTTTGAGCCTTAACCAATTTTTAGAACTGTGAATTTGTTGATTGGATTTTCACACACCTCTCTGCTGGGAAGGATGGAAGTGTTCAGGGCAACAGCTACTGCTCAAGATCGAGGGGGGAGCGTACAATATCTCCCCCCATCCCCTAGTGGCAGCAACTTTGATTCTCCAGCACTTTCCCCCCATTCCTTGCTGTTCCAGCTCTTTCCCCTCCTCCTCTGTTCCTATGGCAGAAATTTCACAACTCCTTTGCTGCTGGGAGGTAAAATACAGTATCACTTACACAGCTGAGAAAGCAGGAACCTCCATTACCAATGTCCATGGCATCATTGTGAGATGAACCAGTAACTATGTTTTGTAAAAGGCAGCAGGTCATTCTGCTTGCAAGTTTTTAGGTACTTACACACTAGCCCAGCGTTAGAAGGTCAGTACTGAGAGTTTCCATGATGGGGGTATGTGAAACACTATATGCTTTAAAAATAATCTGTGGTACATTGGGTAACCAAAAGGGTTGTAATAGGAGAAAAGAGCCTGCAAAGGTCTCTTGTCCTCAAACGCTGCCACTCTGGGCTTTGTCCCTGGCATTTTCCATGACACTTTCTCCCAGTGATCCAAGACCCATTTGTTTAGCTATGCATTTACTTCTACAGCCCTCTTTGTTATAGCCTCCTTTCCAGACCACAGTCTGTATCGTACCACAAGACACGATGGCCCACCCTTGGCCCCTGGGGGATGCAGGCAGCCTGTGGCAGCAAGGAGCTGTCTCGCAGGGATTGCCACCAGCACCGTGCTCTGCTTCCCGCTCCCCCGTGGTGGCACCGGCTGGCCTGGGCCTGCTGGGCTTTTTGGGGAGCACTCCTCACCTCAGAAGTTGTTGCCCAGGAGGTGTCAGGGTTATAAACCTGAGCTGTCTCCCCACTTCCTCTGGCCTGCATACTTGACAGCATAGGGCCTACCGCGGTGTCTCCTGAGTTCAAATATTGTGAGCAGTGAGTTTAGCTGGGGTAAAACCTCTCATGTTCAAATGAAAATCAGGTTCTCTGTGGCTTTCAGTCAAAAACCCTCATCTGAGATTGAAAAAAAAAAAAAAAAAAAAAAAAGTTGTGGTTGGGAAATATTCCAGTCAATATGAGTAATTCCAATACCAAAAGCACACCATTTCACTTACTTTTCATTCAGCTTTCATCCTGTTCTCTATCTGCACCTCGTTAACCATCGCGGTGGCTCATAGGAGTTATGCTTTTAAACCACTGCCCCAGTGTCCAACCTACAGGATTTTTGTTTCTTCACAATTTTCTGTGGAAAGAGGGAAAAAATCAATTCTAACTGCATGTTTCTGCAAGATATGCTCCACTCTATATTTCCAATATTTTTTAACCCTTTATTTAAGGAAAACAGAACAGAATTAAGTGCTGTCAGAAACAAGTACAATTCCTATTACGATTTCTTCTCCACAGCAGATCACCTACACTTAATATTCTGTCTCTTAGAGACTTAATTTTTGGTATTTCTATCTGAATCCATATGGCAACAAAAAGAAAAAATGAAAAATAAACTGCACTCTAAGTGTAGCATAGAAAAATACACAGTAACATTAAAAGAGTAGTTATAACAAAGTATTCACATACAGATAAGAGTTTCCCCTTCAAGGTGTATTTTGATTCAGCAGCACTGTTTTCTCCTTTCACTTACGCAGGTGTAACGCAGAAGCAACCGCACCCATAGCCAGAAAGTGTAAAACTACTGTGAGAGAAGGAAGAATCCGGCTCCTGCTGAGCCTAAGACCAGTGGCAGCTCTGCTCTCCCAAACTAATATTTGGGAGAAGAGGGTAATTTGAGCTGAGCAACCTGGTCTTATCTCCTTCCCTTCCACCAGTGTCAGTCTACTGCTTTGACCAAAAAAGCCCCTGAATTGTACTGGTGGATGAGAGAGGCCAATCAGATAACATGGGATCCGGTATGCTCCTAAAAATGTCCTGCCTGCTGGAAGAAAAAAAGAAAAGTTCTGTGTCACCTGGCACTAGCTGGGACACAGCCTGCAGCAGCCTGCTTCAGGTTCAGTACTGCAGCAGATTGTGCCGCCGTGTTTGCCTCTGGTTCTTCAGTCAGGGCCTGTGTGCTACATTTTTGCTTTCCCTCAGAAATCATCTGCTTGACAGAAGGCAAAAAACTGTTTCCTGTACTGTCCTTTCGATACAATGGTTGTACTGAACACGGTGCTGGAAGTTACCGGACTGATGACCCCAAAACGTGAGGACCTTCCTAAGCACTCTTTGGAAGAGCACACCAGTCACGCAGACAAGGTATTTCCAGAGCTGCTTAACAGCAGTTGGCGCACCGAAGGCAGGGAGGCACAGCAGAAAACCTTAGCATTGCTACCTTTTACTGCTTTAAGGGAAGCCTTCAGGTCCCGAAGACAAATGAATACATGGCAGTCGCAGGGGAAAGCCTGTGAATGGGATTCGAATTCACTGTGAAGGCTCAAGGCAGCGTCAGAGACGAGTAAACCCCAAGCGCTTTTATTACCAGCAATACCAGTGTTTGGTTCTGCACCTTGGAACGGGGAAAAGCCCTGGAAATTCTGCGCGAAAGATGAATTTCTCCCCCAAAGGCGGCAGCCCCCCAGCTTCCTACGAGCCGCAAGAACCAGACCGGAGGGACAACGCTGCCACCGCCCCGCACTATTGGCTTTCCGACTCGCAGGCGTGCAGCCCCCGCAAGCAGCGCCTACGCGGGCGGGGGGGGGGGGGGTCCCCTCAGCGAGCCCCGAGGCGCCGCGGCAACGGCCGCCAGCCCTGGGCGCGCGCGGCGGCGGTTGGGGGAGGCGGGAAGGGGAAAAGGGCGGGAGGGCCGGCGCGCGCGCCCGCACGGCGGCTTGGAGGGGAGGGAGCGCCTCGAGGGCCGCGCGCGCGCCCGCCGCTGCCATTCAGCCTCGCGCCGTCCCCGCCGCGGCGGCTGCTGCCGTCAGAGCTGCCTGCGTCAATGCTGCCTCAGTGACACGCACCGGGGCCCTGCGCTCCCCCGCCCCCAGCCGCCGCCTCCTCCTTTCTCCTCTGCTGTGTTTTTTTTTTTTTTTTCTGTATTTTTTTTTTCTCAATGAGACGCCTAATGGGATTTTTATGATCCCGCTTATAAATCAGGCCGTCAGGCGGGTGCTGCTGGCACGTTCGCAGCTAACGGTTCCTTTGTGTGCCCGGGGGGGGGGGGGGGGGGGGGGGGGGGGGGGGGGGGGGGGGGG